>NC_061820.1:18215773-18220773 GCF_019202785.1 Penaeus chinensis
GTGTGTGTGTGTTAGAGTAGGTTAGAGTAATGACGTAATTCTTGGAAGTGGATTCCGTCTATGGTTCCTTTCAGTCCAACTGTAACAAACGACATGGACATAATGATGCATAGCAGAAGTACAGTCCAACATAGCTCACAGGACGAAGGGGTGTAACTCGATTTTTTGCATTTTTGAGGTTTAAATACCACGATACTCTCTGAGAAGAAATGTTTCGATCTAAGCGGCGTAGATCGACGAGCCTTAGTTCTTGAGATACGGTACCCCCCCCCCCCCCCCTTAAAAAAACAAGCATCAATCTCAGAATAGATGTCAAATTAGCTAGTTACATTATTATTTTTTTTTTTTATACAAATTCTTTTGAATTAAGCAATTTGGCACGGTTACTTTAAAACTTTTGGAAAGAATCATGTCAAATTCAGTACTCGATATATTCATGATGATGCTACCATTCTGCCTTGGGCAATGGTTCACAAACCTTTTGGTAGCATTACCCGACACTGTTCTAGTAGAACGCCATTACCTCTACCCTATTCCTCTGTTATGAGAATTTAAGGAGAATAAAAATGGCAGGCTTGATATTTAATGTAGTTTAATGCAAAAATAATTTTACTAAAAAAATAAAGAATCTAGACATTATTCTATAAAAAAAAATAGTAATAATGATAAATAAGATGTAATTACAGCTTTCCCCCTTCTATTACGATCTGGCAATAAATTATATTTTCTTTGCTAATTAATGGAAAAATAGACATTGCTGTTACGTTGCTAATGGGAAACATGGTACAGTTTGTTTTATAATAAAGTATCTGCATGGATTTGTCATGAACCGTGCACATCAACATCAGCATGTGCGTTCTTCAGCTGTGGCCTGAGTTTGGTTGCCATCCAAGCTGACGCCGAGAAACCAGCCTCGCAAAAGTATTATTATTTCTTATGATCATCTACTGAATTTAGCTATTAATTCATTAACTTATTAACTATTTTATTATTGTCATTTAACAATTTACTCCTCCGTTAATCCCCTAGAAAAGGCTTCTTTATTTTACCATCAGTTTGAGAATCATTGATCTAAAGAGATTGAAGGCATATAAAAATATGATTTCATCAAAACCTAAAAGACATGCACACTCCAGATTCTGGCCCCAACTTCAGCTGGTGGTGATGAAATGGACGCTTTCAACGATGCCCTCCAGGAAAGAATCCATGGACTCTGTTCCAAACCGAGATGTCAATATAATAATGATAACTTTTGCAAAAATATTCCACGGAACTGACATTGACGCTAGCGCCACTGCAAAAACTATAGGGTTCAAATTTCAAAGTCTGAAACCCTTTGGGGTGTGTAGAAGAATAGGAATCAGGAAAATATAATATTCTAAAAGTACTGAAAAACACAACTGCCAAGAAAACAAGCAACTGGAACCATTCATTAAATCGTAGGACAAAGAAAGGCCTATATGGATTATAATTAGAAAATTGAAAGAATGATGAGACAAGCTTAAGACAAATACATAAATGAACAACACAGTAAAAGTAGACAACAATCCTTAAACTAACTCATAAAAAATGCGTATCAAGGATTTTTTTAAAAAAAGTGATTAATGATTTAGACCAACAATTGACACTATACAAGACCGAAAACGAAATGTACTTGGTGTAGGTCATGTGTCATAATATAGATGGAGATCTCTAAGAGAATCTCTGTTCAAGAATTCCACCATCGGAAATAATTGAAATCATCCCTCTAGCTTTCAGACGGTGAAAAAGAAATTCATTTATTGGTAAATGGCTGAAGTTCTCATAAGAATGGCACAGAAATATGTTGTTTTTTTCACAGCAACTGCACAACTATCTTGGAATGTAAAACATGGCCAGAATCTGAATAATCCCCATATATATTCAGATAAATAATATAGTTTAGAATAACCAAACAGACGAATAATTGCAATATCATCTCATTTGAGTAAAATTCTATCAGAGAGCATTTGACATAGAAACCAAGACAGTATGAAAAAATATGTCTAATATAGGCTTTAAATACAATATACTGTTTATTAAAAAAAAAAAAAAAAACTTATGATCAATAGAAAGCTGTCATTAAAACATCCTCCAACATTACAAGCTTCAAAATTGGTTGTAAAAGATGTACCCTTTTAATGTCTTTGCACAACAAATAATGGGAACACACACACACGCACACGCACAAGCGCACACGCACACGCACACGCACACACACACACACACACACACACACATATATATATACATGAAAGATGGAATAATGCAATGCTGCATTGATATCAATAAATAACCTTCCCTGACCAGGATTCGAACCCATGAAACCGGAGGGCCAGTACTAAACTAACCATGTCACACGACCCACTAAAAGCAGTGTGAAACTAGGATCTCACCAGCTCCATAGACATTACCTATCTACTCATACTAGAGTAATGTTAACAAAGTATTGCACACACACCCCGTGATTTAGCACTGGCGGCGTCGCAGGAGTTGCCAGAACGAGGTCACAATCGACAACGAATTGCCACAGGGACACCGGCTCCAGATCTTTCCTCAGGGTTGACTCCCGCAGACTTTTCATCTTATAGATGCCACAAGGAAGTGGATTGTTTTGTATAGGGTGAACTCCCATAGCCTCTGGCCATACATATTATAAATACATGTGTGTGTGTGTGTGTGTATATATACATATAAATGTGTATATATATACATATATACATAGATAAATATATCATCATCAGCCTGTATCAATCCACTGCATGACATAGGCCTCTCCCAATCTTTTCCAACTTTGTCTGTCTTGCATTTTTTGTTTCCTTTCTTGGCTCCCAAATTTTGTCATGCCATCTTGTCACTGGTCTGGCCCTTGGCCTCTTTATGTTATCTATAGCACAGTCTATTACTTTCTTTGCCCATCTGTTGTCCGTTCCCTGATCCACGTCGCCCTCATCCAATCTCTAATTCCCAGCATCAATCTCTTCATCCCTCTCTGGGTACTTATTAGTTTCCTCTCCAGTAATTTGGTTGTAATCCAAGTTTCTCATCCATAGGTCATGACAAGCAGGACACATTGGTTATAGACTTCTTTTTGCAGATAATGGCAAGGAGCCTCTTAGTATGAGACTGTGTCTGCTGAGGGCGCCCCAGCCTAGACTGATGCATCACTTAATTTCCTTTTCGTTAGATGTGTTTGTCTGTATAAGTCACCCTAGGTATGTATACTTGTTCACTACCTCTAGTGCTTCGCCTTGTACATGTATCTATTTGAATTGACCTCTACAGTTGAACATGATCTTAGTCTTTTGCTTGTTCATCCTTAGTCCGACTCTCAGACTTTCTGTAGTGAGATGATTTATTAGTTGCTGCATCTCTTTTGCAGATTCACTGAAGAGAACAATATCTGTAAATCTGAGATTGTTTAGGTATTCATCTCCTATTTTGATACCCTTCCCATTCCATTCTAGCTTCTTGAATATTTCCTTTAGGCAAACTGTAAACAGTTTTGGTGAGATGGTATTACCCTTTTTTAATTGGTATTTTATCAGTTTCCGTGAGGAGCTTGATGGTTGCTGTCCCATCTTTGTATATATCTTCCCATATTTTACAATATACCTCCTCTACTCCCCGTCTTCGAATAGCTCCTAGTACTGCTGGTATTTGTACACAGTCAAATGTCTTTTCGTAATCGATGAATGACATGCACAGAGGTTTTCTATATTTATTTATTTTTTGTCTTATTTATGTTAACATGTGGATGTGGTCTGTTATTAAGAATACACAGTGGAAGCCTGCCTGTTCTCTAGGCTGGTTAAAATCCAGACTGTCAGAGATGCGAGTTGAGATTGGCAAGTTTCACTGCTGCAGTTTCTCCTGTATCTATTATAAGGTCTATGCTAATTCCGTCTTCACCTGGTGTTTCCCCTCTTCATGCCTTTCTGCGCTCTTTTTATTTCTTCTGTTGTGTTAGGTGCGTCTCTAGTTACCGCGTTCGCTTCTATCCGTGGCTGTTCATTTGAGTTGTATAGATCCCTTTAAAAGTCTTCCACTACTATTATAATTTCATTCTTATTATATGTCACTTCTCCATCTGGTTTCTTTACTGCATATATTTGATTTCTCCCTATTCCGAGTCTCCTGAGATCACTGTTTCATTTATTATTTGAGTGTTGAATTTCCATTCATCTTCTCTCTTCTTTTTATTTTATAGTCTTTGTTAGTTCAGCTAATTATATTTTGTCCCTGTTTGATGACCCTACATTTTTGCATAAGCTGTTTAGTTTCTACTGAGAGCTTCCTGGAGTTTTGCTTGACGTTCCTACTGCCTACTTCAAGTGCAGCTTCCTTGAACTGTTTGTTTATTGGTTAATGTTGAGATCCTCGACGATGAAAAAATGAATGTCTGTTTTGGATGTTAAGGTTAAATGCTGTCGTTCTGGTCTGGTAGAGCACGTGTCTATCATTTAGTATCTTCTGTTCTTCTAACTACACAGAGTCCTACGACATCCCATTTAATGAAAGAGAGTTCCTCATGTAATGCTAAGAAGTCGGATTTAGTTCTCATTGTCCTTATATTATATGTGCAGATGTTCATCAACGTGAAGCGGCCTGTTTTTAACCGGAGATTTTTAGCACTCTCTGCTCAGGAGCGATCCTGATCGCTGCCGTAACCAGGGGCTCCTTCGCCTCCGGGGAATGAGGCTGTTGCTCTGTTTGTTTTTTGATTGAGAGGTAGACAGCCGGGTTACCCCCCCCCCCCTCCCCCATACCCACTGGCTTAGGTGTATCTTCGTGGGAAGGAGAGTAGTTTTGCCGGGATGCCATTGATAAGCCCCTCCATCAGGGTTGTCCCTGTCTCGTGTGAACTTATGAGCAGCAACGCATGGGCCTGCTCACTATACCAGGGTATACTCCTGTGAGCATGGGCTTGAGTGCATATATGTGTGATTATATATTACACACTGATTTCATTTATGTGTACG
>NC_061820.1:18230773-18238273 GCF_019202785.1 Penaeus chinensis
ATATCATCTGTGGTGCAGCAGACGACGGAACTCGGAAGAGGACGCGTCCAAAGAACAGGATCAGGGTCGTGTTGCTATTGAGCTATCGTCATGGCAGCAGGTACAAGTTTAGTGGCAATCTCTGAGTAACTTGCCGCCTCTCCGAGGTGTCCAGCCGGGTAGGTAGGTTCTCCTAGACGGCTGGGACGACATGATCGAGGACGATCACACTTATAAAGGGGGAGTGATGTCGTAAGACGACGAAATAAAGATTAAATACAGACGAAGATTGTCGTGCATCGTCAAGGAGGTACTCTGTCTGGGCACAAGCAGCAACGGGAGAGGAAAGGAGCAGGGAGAAAGAGACAGAATCTCTTCTGATGGTCGTGCAACAAGATCGATAGGTTCCTGCTGGCAGCTTTGGTAAGGGGAGTGCTATTCTGAGTTGCGTGGGAGAATACTGGGCTGGGAGTCCAGTATCGGAGGGTATTATGGCAGCATATTCTGTGTTGTTTTAATAGTTGTTAGGGGAAAGAGGTGGGGCATTCGTGACGGGCCTAGTCACGTCTGCTTCCGAGAGATAAAGTATGTAGTTCATAGTTGTTTATATTTTGTTCTTTTGTATGTATATCATTTGTTTTTAAGTTAGTTGCATATATACAGAAAATATAAATAAATGTATGTATGTATTTATATGTATATATCTCTCTATCTATATATATGTATGAATATCCCAAAGCCGACAGGCATGGCGTATACGTATGTGCCATGCCCACTGTGAGTTACTTGTTTGCTTGTGAGCCAATTACTAGTACTGCTGAAAATATTTTACGTTATCTTATTTTGCTCTTACTAATATTTATAACATAATAGTATTTTTAATGTTTATAATAAAATGCATGCATATATATACATATATATATATATATATTATATCTACACACACAGACACACACACACACACACACACACACACACACACACACACACACACACACACACACACACACACACACACACACACACACACACACACACACACACACACAATCTACTACATTCCGATAAAGGGATAGATTAGAGAGAAGTAAACTACATGTACAAGAACCATAATACGGCCTAACTGGTAATACGTTCTTATTCCCTGTACATTCGATGTGCTTTCGTGTTGTACGCCCTAAACACTAATAGCAGAAGCAACATGCCTAACAAAGTGACATATACAGGATAGATAAAGTTTATATGAAATTCTGACATCGATGCAACCCGGAGTTGCATCCCATAGATGCAACTCCGGGATCTTGACGTTGACTGTTGACAACGTCTAATCGCTATAGGCTTTGCAGCGAGGTCCGTGACGAAGGACCTGATTGCCGGAATCTTTAATGACAAGGAATGTAACCCACAATGATGAGGCAAGACAAAGGTTCCCTGCAATCTATCTGGCTGAAGCTCCTTGCAAGCAATTGTGGCGGCTGTTGACTGATAGAAATAGATCAGTGTACCTGCGAAAGGCTGGGCATAAAAGGGGAGATTTTATCCCTCGCCTCCTCAAAGGAACAGACGGAGGTGATCAGCCCATTCGAACAAGAACCCGAGCACAAGATGTAGCTTGAAGAGATGCAGGTAATGGTGAAGAAAAGCACACGAATGTGTCCTTGGTTGGCCACGAACAGGAGTCTAAGAAGTCGGAGGAAGGGAAGGATAGAGCATGTCCTTCTAATTCCCTAAGAATAAATGTATGAGACATGTGAAACATGTAATATGAATTATTTAATTTTGTGGGAAGGGGTGTACGCAGTACGCCCTAACGATAGTATAAGGCCGCACTGGAATGATAACAGATAGTCCAGAGGCAGTGAGGATATTACCTCAGGCTAGCGTAAAATCGAGTACATTGCTTTAAAGGGAAGAGAGTCTTGACAGAGAAGGAAGATACCCTTTGAAATACCGTGCCCATGTCGGCAGGCGAAATCACGTCAAGTAACACCTGACTGTTGGCAAACTATTCAATCACCATGTAATCGTGTTCACCATGCTATGATACGGAAAAAAAGTTAAGGTTAGAGAGGTAAGATGAGAAACCCCGTTCACTGTACATACACTTTGACCGACCTTACTTGGCACATTATTGAAATCAGAAGCTACTTCCTGAACGTTGTGCACAAGCATGTTGACGGCATGAGCAGACGAGTCGAAACCGTGAGCTACAGACGATAAGCTTTCCCTATACTTCCTGAGTTCGGGTTCAATAATGTAAACTTGAAAGGTCCTACAAAAGAATTCAACTCCAATCGTCGAAGATAATATATGATTGAATAGGCGAATGTCATGTGCATCAAGAGAAGACTGGATGGTAAGATTGTTACAAAGTGAAAGTAACTGGTCACTGTGGTATAGCATGAGCTGCGAAGCATTGCGGAGTGGCAGTAGTGAGAACTGGGCCTCCACATGGCTTGTTATGGGGTAAACCTTCCCCCTTTCGCCCGTAGCACCTGACGTCGCCTACGCCACGTCTACACCAACAACCAGATCTTTTCATAACTACATGTCTGTATGTATATAAACCAGCTAAAGAGATACCTAGTTTTTCTCTAGACATGCCAGATAATATGGTAGTTTTCTTGTAAATTCAAACCAGAGATGTGCTGTTGTTAGATTCTTTTCCGTTTTTTTTCTAAATTCTCTGATGAGCTCTCCTCCATCTGAAAAAGTCGAATATTGTAAAGGCTCTGCAGGCTATGTTTCTCCCTAAGGACTCTGATTCTTCTCTTACTTCTTCTCAATCATCTTCTCCTTCACCATCTACTTCTGAATCAGTCTCCCCTCTTTCTCTCGCCGCACAAACCGAAAATATTCTCTCTCCAACTCCACCCCCCTCCTCTGACCTCACCGTTCTGACAGCTGTGTCAAGCATGGGTCCCGGCATGGCTCACACGATGTACAATGTGGCGTCAAAGTACTCAGGCTCTAGCACCGTTGACGAATTCTTTGCGGATGTGGGAGACACAGTAATCCATTCAGGGGTTAGGCAGGTAAAGCTCATGCAGTGAGCGCAGTCTATCCAGGGCTCAGACGCGTCGGTGTGTCTGAAGCAATGTGTTATTCAGAGCGCATCGCACACGACGGTTCTGGAACATTAAGCAAAAGCGTGGTTACTGTCTTCTATCTCTCCGGCTGTGCGCAAATGAGTTTGTGATAAAGCTGACAGTGCTTCATTCAATAAGCTTCTTGAAGGTGGTTGCAAATGTAGTTAGATCAGGGAAAAACAAGGGAAATATTCATAAATATATCAGCTTGTGGCAGAGTAAACCGCGGCGTGAGCCGCCGGTGCGGACGAAGGCAGGAAATAGACGTTACTCGCCCGCGCACGCATACCGCTGCTCAGAGCAAACCCCCCCTCCCCCACCCTCCCGTGCGTATCCGGAGCCTCCCTCTTGAGCGCAGTATTTTGTAGCGCCTTCTCCTTCGGTAGCTGTCCATAATAATCCAAGACCACTCGTGGTTAACTGGGCACCAAAACCTGGGCAGTGTCGATGTTTGAGGATGCATCGTCTGTCTGGGTGCTCTGCTAGGCAATTCTGTCCATACTGTAATAGGCAGGGTCATGCTTTTAATGAGCACATGGTTCCCGGATCAGGTGGCGATCACCCATAAATTCATCACGAGAATGAACAGGGAAGGAGTTTATAATAAACGAGTGGTTAATTTTTAGTGGAAGAGATGGCAACCAGGAGAGGAATTGCATTGGTCTCTGGTGTAGTTGCGTCATCTCGGTCTCGTGTTGTTAGTACTGGTATACCGAACACTGAAACGGGGCCCCCTCTCTTACCTTTGATAAAGAAAGTTGCGTCAGTCTCGTGAGTGAATGAGTGTTAGAGGACATTCGGCTCTCGTCTCGAGGTATCGCCAGCCCATGTGTGTGTTAAAGGTGTGACAGGATCTAAGCTAGGTGTAGTTGTAACTATGTATGTGACATCGAGGTTTGGAGATATATTTTTTCCTCATCAGTTCGTCATAGTGACGTGCACTTCCCCGGCTACTTGCTCCTTGGCCATGATTTTCTATATCATTCAGGTATGGTTCTGCGACCGCAGCAGAATGAGGTGGAAATTCAGGGTCAGTTTTACAAGCTAAGTGAGCCGTGTTCCACGTGGAAACACCCAGACCATTTTCACCCTAGCATGCTTGGTTCCACATATAATACAAAGAGGGAAACGTCTTACAGACCGTGTCACCCATCAAACACGACTACACACATGACACAGCACACTCCTTTCCCCCTTCTCCTTCTCTGACCCCTCCTCCTACTTCCCTTGTTCCTTCCCTGCAACTACCTCCTCCTCATGTCTCTCCTCCATAATCTCTCTATATACCTTGCGGGAGGGGAGTGCACAAGTCCATGTGATGAACTTAACACCTGCCCCTTTGCCTATTCATAGTGGTGTTAGGTTAATAGATTGAGAGGTCACGGATCTCCTGATAACTGAATTTGAACTGCCTGCGTCAGCGTTCTCTGGCGCTGTTTCTTCCATGTCCCCCGATTTAGCTGACCCATTCACTGTAGCATTAGCAAAACGCTATGCATGGACCATTCGCATTTAGCAAGAGTAAGGAGATTCTCTGCAAGTTGTTAGATCAATTTCCCTGACATTTTACCGACCAAGGACCGTATGTTAGGCAGAACACATATGGTGTTATTCTAGAACCTGGAGCTAAGCCTGTGTTCCACTGTTTAATGGATATATGTGTGTGTGTGTGTCTGTATGTATGTACAAGTGTCCACATATGTATGTAGGTGGACACTAATGTGTACTCATAAACTTGTGTGCGCATACATGCGTGCATAAGCATATGTATAGCTATATCTATATGTGTATGTGTACAAGATATGTGCGCATGTGTTTGTATATATGTGGGTGCATATACACCAATGTATGCACATATGATGTGCGCACATGTCTATTTATGTGTATGCATGTGCGTGTGTGTAGTTGTGTATAATGTAGGAGAATGTATGCATATCATATGCATAGGAAAAGGCGTAAAGGTGTATGCTTGCACGTGCAGGTGCACAAAAATGAACATATGCATTTTCACCAGGCAAATGAAATCAGTGTATAAAACTTCTGATACTCAAGCCCATTGTTGCGTTGCTGCTCACTAGACAGGTCCACACTAGACAGGGTCAATCCTGCTAGAGGGGCTTATCAGTGGCATCCCGGCTAAACTACTCCCCCACCACCAAGATACACCTAAGCTAGTAGGTGGGGGTAACTCGGGTGTCTACACGTCCATGACTGCACAAACAGAGTAACGGCGATCAGGATCGCTCAGGAGCAGAGGGTTCTTAAGAGCTCCTTTAAAAACAGGCCGCCCCACGTTGATGAACTTTTGCACATATAATATGAGGACAATGAGAACTGAATCCGACTTAGTAGCATTACTTGAGGAACTCTCTTTCACTAAATGGGATGTTGTAGGACTGTGAAGTTAGAAGACTAGGCAAAGAACAGAAGATACTAAATGATGGACACATGCTCTATTGGAGAGAGTAGCAAGCAGGATTTAGGGGTAGGTTTCTTAGTTCACAAACGTTTAGAAAAGAATATCTTAGAATTCTATAGTATAAGCGAAAGAGTAGCTTTAGTAACAATAAACTAAACAATCTTAATGATTGTTCAAGTCTATGCTCATACCTGCGGCCACAGTGAAGAAATAGAGAGCTGTTCATTTAGCCAGTGAGAGAGTAAAAACCCATTTCACAATAATTATGGGAGATTTTAATGCCAAAATAGCTTAAAAGACAAAAGTGGGGAATCACAGAAAAGGCACTAGGAATGAGAGGTACAAATGGTAACCGATTTTGCGGATGCTCGATCACTCCATATCTTGAGAAAAAAAGAAAAAGAAGAATTAGAGCAGAAATGGCCATGGAAGTAGCCATCTGACATAAAAAACGAAACTGACTTCATAACTTCAAATAGTGGAAGTTATTGATAAACTAAGATGTTGGCAGTGGCCGTTGAATGGTCAGAGGCCAAATTAAATTACACTCCAGAAGGGAAAGGAATAAATGCACATAAATGCAGCCAAATTTAGCTTACTTGAATGCCAGAGCGACAGAATTTAACCTTAACATCCAAAACAGATATTCACTTCTCAGCAACGAAGATCCCAACACTGACCAAATCAACAAATAGTTCAATGACATAATAAAGGAAGCTGCACTTGGAGTAGGCGGTAAGAACATCAAGCAAAACCCAAGCATGATCTTGGTAGAAACTAAACAGCTCATGTAAAAACATAGGGTCATGAAACTATTGTCAAACATGGATAAAATAGAATTAGCTGAACTAACAAAGATGTACAGAAATACAATACTCAAATAATAAATGAAACTGATCTCAGGTACCAGAATAAAAACAGCTAAAAGGAGACTGTATAGGGAGAAATCAAATGTATGCAGTGAAGAAACTAGACGGAGAAGAGTAGTGGAAGACTTTTAAGGGATCTATACAACTCAAAGGAACAGCCACGGATAGAAGCGAACGCGGTAACTAGAGACATACCTATCACAACAGAAGAAATAAAAAAATCGCTTAAAGGCATGAAGAGAGATAAAACACCAGGTAAAGACGGAATTAGTGTAGACCTTATAACAGATGCAGGAGAAATTGCAACAGTGAAATTAGCCAATCTTTTTAACAAATGCATTCTTAATGAAAAACTCCAAAAGCCTGGAAAACCTGGTACAGCTGCTCAGAATACTCAGCCAAATGTTCACAAAACCCAATATGATCTGAGATGATCTGTCCATCCACTAAGAAATGGCGTTTAACCTCCTCAGCAAGATTCCTGATGTACTGCTCCTTGTCCCTTCTCAGCAGTATCTAATCCCTACACACCAAGGAACAGCGCAAGTCCTGATTGCCATTCAGCTGAGCCATGCGACAGTGGCCTCCAATGTTTCCAGGGAGATGAAATTCTGCCTTGCCCTCGGGCATACACCTGTGGACTCCTGCACGGCTTCGAATGTTTCGCGTTTGAGGGACTCCCATAAAGCAACTGGGTCCATCAGGTTTTCAAGTTCTGTGAATCGATCACAGACTGCCATAGCAAACCCTAGGGCACACTCCTCATCCCTCAGTCTGTCCAAGTGAAACACCCTAGAATGGCCACTGAAGGGACGAGGAGTTTTGAAGTGGACCCATGGAGTAGCCACTACCTGTGCCACAGAACACAGAACTCAGCACTCCGGTGAACCCTGTATTTCTGAAGTATCCTCCAGCAAGTGCTGACAAGAATATGGTCGATCTCCTTGGCTACAGTACCCATATTGCTATACCGTGTCCAGTGATGTAGGTTAGAGTGCTGATACCAGGAGCCAGAAATCCTCAATCTCTTGGACCGATTAAAGTTCCAGAGAAAGCAGTTCTCGCTGCTGGGATCAGCTCTCGGCCGACAGACATCTGCCACAGATATGAGTTTGGCATAGAATGATTCTTTCACATCGAGTTT
>NC_061820.1:18243273-18248273 GCF_019202785.1 Penaeus chinensis
AGGGACCGATGCATAGCTCGTATCCTTCCCTGTCAGTTCCAGTGACTGCATTGAAGTCATCCAAGACCATGAGGGTGTTCCCCCGGGGACATTGATCCACTATAGAGTCAAGTTTGGTGTAGAACATCTCTTTCTCTTCAAGCCCACTTCCCTCAGTAGGAGCGTAAACTGCCACTAGAGATATGAAGCCCAAAGTGTGCTTCATTCTCACAAGCAGAATGCGCTCGTCAACAGTGGTAACCTTCTTGACTGAGGAACGGAAGCGGTCAGATACAGCCACCGCGACTCCCCTAAGATGCGCACCATTGCTACCAGTAGTAGGTATAACCCCCCACTACTGGGCTCACCACTACCAGGCCGTCGCACCTCAGAGAGAGCAGCGATGGCAATCCCGAGCCTCCCCAACTCCCCTGACAACAAAGGCAGTCGATCATCCTCCGACAGACTGAGGATGTTCCAGGCCGCTACACGGCACGTTCGCCGCAGATTGACCCCATTTGTGGGCCTCCGGCCGGGCGACGCCTCGGCACAACCAGACATGCCTCCCAAGGAGGAAGAGTGGGGGCCGGGGGTGTCATCCCCCCCACCACGTAACCTCAGGGTGCAGGATTCCCTGGGAGGGATTGCCCTGCACCCGTCATCCAGGCTCGACGTCCCGATCTGGTAAGCCCCTGGTCAGGATGCCGAGCCAGGGATCAGGAACCCCCTGCCGCAAATCGGGGTCGGAGTCACCTCCTCCGGGATGGCTCCGACCCCTTCTCTTCTTTCTTAGTTTGCCTGCTGGTAAGGGTTTTTACTGGACCGGGTTGCCAGCCCGACCCCAACTGCTAGCTAGGGGCAGGGATGCAGAACTCCCTGGGGGCAGATTGCCCTGCTATCACATGCACTACAAAAAACTACATAAAATTATTGCCAATATCATTGTATCACCAACACACACAATATAAAAAGAATAAAAAAAATATAAAAAAAAAACATATACACGCAGAGAACATACGAGTAAGTGCAAGGTGCTGCTAACTCAAGCAGGGTCAGTGGCAAAATGACCGACCACCAAGTTTACAGGTGACAGATGAGGACATACCGCCTCACATGCGCTTTACAGCCGAGGGAGAGCGAGTATAAACAATTTAGTTTTTAAAATGAATAATAAATATTAGAAAACAATTGTATTAATTATCAATGCAAAGTTCTTTTCTCGTTCTAAAAGTGTACGGCTTACATATGAAATTGGCAGGAGGTTGGTATGGTCGGACAGGTAGGGATTCCCCACCTATGTACGTCAGTTAGTTTTGTTAAAGCTATAGCTTAGTTTACAGATGTTACTGTGACGAGACGGGAGTGGTCGGGTCGGCTACCGAAAGAGACTTTGCCTGCTTGTTTTTGGAGGCATTGCTGGAAGAGGAGGGTGTTTTTAGAGTAGGGAGGGATCACGAAAAATCGGTCCCATTTGCCTGGGCTAAATAGAGTATTTAGGATTCTTGTAGAGGTGGGGGTAACAGAAGTGCGGGGACGTGTGGAGGAGAGAGTAGTGTTGAGGGGGGTGGGCAATAAGGTTGTAAGGTAGTAATAAGGGGAGATGGGGTGGTTGAGGAAGAAGGTTGTGGGAGTAAAAGTGTTGAAGTTGAGCATGTTGGGAGAGTAGAAATGTCTCCTAGGGGTTGGTTGTTGATTAGGGTTGATACTGTACTAGTAGGCATTGATGAGGGGGTAGTTGTTGCAGTGTTCAGAGCCGTGGTCAAATGAGAGCCGGGATTGGGGCTATTTGATGAAGGGGCAAGCCTCATTGCTCCTAAAAGTAGGATTACGTCTTCATTATTGGCCATGATAAGCCTGGGGTATGTTGGGGAGAAAACAGTTCACCCCTCAGGGTCCCCTTGAGGGGTAAGGGCCAGGTAAGGCAGGGGAATACCGTGCCCATGACTCCGTCAGGCCGTTCAGGACTGGCACAAAGTCAGCTTTTCATCCTTTCAGCACGGCTCTCACACCTTAAGAGGTGGATAGTAGAAGGGATTGGTGAAGGGACTGAAACGAAAAGTATAAGTGGAAAAAAAGACCATGCAAAATTAGTTGTGTCGATGGCTGAGTCCCAAGGTTGAGGAGTTCCCCATCATTGGGTCACAGTCTCCGTCTCCTAAGCCCCCCTACGACAACAACGGGCAAAGAATTGGGGGGGAAGCCATAGAAGAAATTGCTTTTACTTTCTCTTCTAATGGTTCTATTTGTTAACCTTTAGGTGAAAACGAAGATATTTTATTTTAGAGAATCCAAAGTAGCAGCTGTTATCCCATGCTTACGTAATCTCTCTAATAATACCCTCAAATCCTGTAATTGTTCATCCCAATTAGCATTGTGAACTACCACGTTATCAAAATAGCAGTCTGTATTCTTCAGACCATCAAGAACCCTACGCATAAGCCTGATAAAAGTAGCACATGCTGTTTCCAGACCAAAAGGCATTCTAACAAATTGCATTAGCCCTTTGTTGGTTGCAAAAGCTGTATAAATGTTTTACTCCTTTGACAAAGGTATTTGCCAATAGCCTTTTATTAGATCAACCACTGAAAAAAAAAAATGTTTGAAAAATGACCCGATGCAAAACGTTGGCACTGGCTCTCAATCAAATATAGTAATAACATTAAGTCCTCTGCGATCTAGACAAATTATAAGTGATCCATCAGTTTTTTTTAGCAATTACAACTGGTGAATAATATGGAGAATTAGAAGGTTCAATGATTCCCATTTCAAGCATTTTATCCATTTCCACCAGATGATGAGGAATAGCAATAGGAGTCGTTGTTTATAATTTAATTACATGTTCTATATTAGAGGTATAGCCAGGTTCATTTGAGAAGACGTCACTGAAATCTGCTATTATAATACTAAGTCCATTAACTGCCTTTCATTCAGATCTTCACACCGGTTAAGATTATTAAGAGTTTTAGCATTAATAGGCTTAACATCATTACAGCCATTAGTTTCAAAGTACATAGCTTCCTTTTCAGCATATTCTACCACACAAAGTTGAACCAGATTTTTTATTTCCATACAGTAATTTCTACAATAGTATTTCTTTAACATGTTGGTCTTAAAGAGCTTAACTTCATTACGGATATTTACTAGATAATCAATTCCCTTTTATTTACACTTTATCACAGGATATTTCTTTATCACAAGATATGGTTCAAGCCATTGCATAATTAACTTATTATCAGAAGGCAATAATAGCACTAAAACTTCATCATTCACAGTTAGTTTGCGATTTTTAGTTTTCATATCATAATACTTCTTATAAGATCTACTACTGATTTCTGCGTTAGATACAGTTAATCTCGCAGATTCCTACAAACGTGATCTTAGATCAGTTATATATTCATAAACGTTCTTCACATCAAAATTCAAATCTTCATTTGACCAGAGTTCATGTAAGATGCTAAGGGGGCCACTTACAGGTCGACCATTTAGTAGTTCGAATGGAGATCATTTCAAGGAATCTTTAGGGATTTCTCTATAAGCAAATAGAATAACAGGAATTTATCTTTTTATCTTTATCTTTATCTTTTATTCTTCGGTCTGTCCATACACAATTTCTTTAACATTGATTTAAGCACACCATTAAGCCTTTACAAAGGATGGTATGGAGTTGCATAAAGAACTGAAAGTAGTTGATTTACTTCTGCCATCATATCAGATCTAAATTGAGTTCCTCTGTCCAAATGTATTTGCCTAGGAATTCCAACCCTAGAAAATATCTCAACTAAAGACTCTGCTATGGTGACTGAATCAATTTTCCTTACGGGAATAGCTTCCAGGAACCTAGTTGCATAATCAGTTAGTGTAAAATGTATCTGTGGCCTCTGTCAGAACATGATGAAATCGGTCCAACAATATCAATGGCCACTCTAGAAAAGTGTTCAGCAACGACAGGAATAGATTTCATAGACACTCGGCCTTTAGCAGATACTTTTTGGCAAATATTACTTGAATTGCAATAGCGTTTTATGTCAGCCCCTACACCAGGCCAAAATAATTTATGAAATACTTTTAAACCAGTCTTTCTGTGAGAGAAATGACAGCCATGAGCCAGGTTGAGTGCCTTATTTCTGTACGTCTCACGAACCACGAGTTGTTTAGTACCTAATTCGCGAAGGTTTTTACTTTTGATACAGACTCTAATCCTACACATTTCAGGCTTTATAGATAAACAACCTGTGCCCTAATCATAAAATCAAAAAGAGAATCATAATTCTTATGAATACTACTAAGAGAAATCCAACTATCTAAATATTGCTCCATTCGGACTAAGAGTTGCACGTAAGATTCTTTAACAGTACACTTACACTCCCTAAATTTTATCCTATACATTTCGGATCAACCGAGTAACTTCTTAAAAAAGCAGACTTAAGCTTTTCATAATCATTCGCAATTTCTTCAGGTAGATATATATATATATATATATATATATATATATATATATATATACTTTCAGTGCACGGACTCTTAATAAAGATCCCAAATATACATGATAATCCTCTTTCTTCCAATTATGTAAGTGAGCTAAACGTTTAGATTTAAGTAAATAAGAATACATTTCATCTTGCCCGTCATTCAATGTAGGAAGTCTAAGGCCATCATAAAGATTAGCATTTACACCAATATTAGCACTTGCTTCAACATCAACAGTTTCACTTCTTTCGCCAGGAGAACACAAATCAGCTAAATACGATTCATGAGCTTCTCTGCTTCTTTTAACTGGAGCTCCAATTTCTTCAGTTTTCGTTCAGCTGCACGCTCTTTCCTTTCGGCTTTATCTTTAGCTAATTTCTGCTCTTCAACTAATTTCTAAACTGAATCAGTGCTCATACCGAGCGCCTGAGCTTCTCTGAAGATATCAACAAGAGAACTCATTATACAAGGTGTAAGTAATATAGAAAGACATACCATTTCACTACCGCAATGATTATTTACACATCACACCGGATATAGACTAACACGGCAGA
>NC_061820.1:18250773-18258273 GCF_019202785.1 Penaeus chinensis
GTACTAATCCATAAACAATATATAAAAGTTTGATTCTGATGTAAATATTACGCTCAAGTAATGTAAGTAGACTTTCGGTTCTGAATATGTTAAATAGAATAGGAAAAAAATAGGAAAAATATGTTACGACACCTGCTGGAAAGAAAGCTCCGTCACAGAAGCAGCTAAAGGGCATTGCGGCCCGAAATATCACGGATTTCCAAATGCTTTTCAACTTTTTATTTAGCTATTTTTGTAGTATTTTACGAATTCACTTATTTTTTTTTTACATTATCGCCAACTGATATGTTGTTGACAAATAAAAAATAGCTCTGTTGTGAAATTAACGGCTATTGGGCTGATGTTGGGGGGGGGGGGGGGGAGAGTTGCGGTGAGATTAACCCCGAGGACGGCGTAAACAAACAAAAGAGCTGACCTGTCGTATTTAATCTTATTTTGGACTCTGTATTAATTCTTTCTGCAAAGATGTCGAAAGTAAGTGCGCTCACATATTGCAGTGCTTAATATTCGTAACACAATAAGAGAGATAGTAACTGATAAACAGATAGATATTATTTTCTTTGGTAAAGTAAACTTGTAGACTAAACAAGTTTTTTGAAAATAGACATTAATTTACACATTTTTCAACCTTTACTTTCTGGACTGGATTGTACATATGAGGAAAGCCATCCCGGGGAAAGTATGGTGTTGGTAAATTTCTAGAATAAGTCTGCATCTTGAAAATCTATCGAATTTAGTGTCAGAGAACACCTACCGATGTCTTCTAACCAAGTATAGCAAAAATAGTTAGCAAGACTAATAGATAAGAACAATACGGACGGCCTAAGTCTCATAATTGTGAAAGTGACAGAATTGTGTAAATGCTGCATAATTTTTGGCAATTTCCCAGAGTTTATCTGTATCTTAGAAGGCTGTGGCTAAGTTCACAGCATCATAATGGTATGTCTGTTGGCTATTTTTCCAGGAGTTCTGGTCACACGTGCGCTGTGTGAAATTCTCTAACACTATTGTAATCACAGTACTGAATTGGCCACTATATTGTCTAAAGACGAAGAATGTTCCACACATTCACAGCAAGAGAGAGCACTGGACAGACTCAGCATTGTCAATGTCAATCATGTGCTCTACCCTGCTGTGGAGAGAGCAAGAATTCCACACTGCATGCATAACCAAAATTCCAGTAATCGACATCGCACTATGTTACCGTAAATATAATCATTTCAATCTTAAAATCCATAGCCTAGTATTTAGTATTTATCGATAAATTTGGAAATGATGCTTAATACTGATTGCTGGATGAAGACTATGCTTTTCTGATAATTCTTGTCATGTTTCAGATGAAGCTCTTGCTTATTTCCACTGCAAATGAAGCAGAGCATCAGGGATTTAGGTCAATGCTATTGGTGGGAATAGCAACCACTATCTGTTGCTCTTTTTTGTTATTGATATGATATATTTCCCAGATCATTATTCATATCATATCCATGATGGAATTGACTTGGATTTCAACTGAATTCCCTTCAGGCCAGTTTCTGTTGTTTCACAATTAATTTTTTACATTTCTTCTTTTTCTTTCTTCTTTTATAGGGTTTTAGACTATTGTATAGTCTATATCCCCTGGATCTATATTCTTTCTTCTTTCTTTTTCCTTATATTATTTCTATTAGTTTTGTTTTCGTCAAGAATATTTTGGTGTGTCTTAAAATGTAGTACTTCTTTATTGGTGAGAGATCAGCACCTGTGAGTAATAAATCTATGTTAGGATTGTTTATTTTGAGCTTTCATAAGCTCTCTTCTGTAACAGGGAAATCTTGCACATGTAGTATGATATATTCTATATTTTCTTCTTGATGATGACACCATCCACATGTTGGGTCATTTACTATTTTTACTTTATGTATATGTTGGTTCAATCTTGTGTGTGTTGTTTTGAGTCTGGTTATGCAAACATCTAGTTTTCTGCTTTTTGATCTTGTCCATGATTGGGGTTCTGTGTTTTTTCGAATGTAATTTTTAGTGCTTAACTGTGTGTTCCATTTTTTTGAATATTTATTCTTATTTGTTTTATCTTTTTTTTTTTGTCCTCATGTATGGTTATGGGATTTGTTATGTTATGCGCTGTTTTTGGTTTGTAAGTGTATATATCATTGCCTGTTTGGTTAATCTCTTATTTTTCCAGTATTTTCATCATCTGCATACACTCCATTTCTTTTTGTTTGTATTTGCAGGGCATTTTATTTGTGAGTGTAGTGTATAATGCTAATATTGGGGTGGTTTTTAACCCAATGCCACCGGGGAAAATGAACAAAAAATGGGGAAAATGCTGTGCCTATTTCCTATATTTTTATGTGAAATGTCTGCCCATAGATGGCTCTGCTAGTGCTTAGCCACAAAGGAGTCAATTAGTACACCTTGTGACCGTACCTGATTTGAACTGGCGGGAAAAACATATTTTTTACTAGTGCTATTGAATATCGATGATGTTATTTTTATTATAAACATTATAATTATTATAATGTTTTTTAATATTAGTAACAGCAAAATAAGATAACGTAAAATATTTCGTAAATCAAAGAAAAGGGTGAATGGGCGAGACAGGCAGTACTCGTAACTGGCTCATTGGTGACTTAGTACAAGTATAGCCATCTATGTGTAAAAACAAGTACTAACAGTGGGCATAGCACGTGTCTACCCATCGTACCCGTCGGCAAGGGGTTAAGCAGCCTGTAGCTATTCTTAGGGCATTATTTTGTATAATTTCATTTTTTTTTATTTCTGTGTTTTTGGCTGTACCGAAGATTGAGATACATATTCTATTTTGGGTTTTATATAAATATGGTTTCTCTATTAGCTCCCCATGTTATTGAAAATATATTTTTCGTTAAATTTATTCTACTTGAGTAATTTATCTTTAGAGTATTAATGTGTTTTTTCCAAGTTAATTTTGGAGCATCAAATTCTAGACCAAGAATTGTGTGGTTAGTTGTGAATTTAAGTAATTTTTTATCTATTTGTATCATTGGTATTTCTCTTATTCTGTTTTTTGTAAAACACATGATTATACTTTTTGTTAGATTTATTATTAGTTCCCATTTGTTCACCCATTCTATTATTTGTTTTAACCCTAATTCAAGATTATTTTAAGCCTCTGCTAGATTATTATTAATTGCTGTAATTGTAATGTCATCTGTGTATGTCACTTTTTTTAATTCATCTGTTAGGGTTAAATCCGTTGTCATTATGTTGAACAATAATGGACTAAGAGGTGAGCCTTGTGGGAGGCCCCTTGCTATGTTTTCTTCTGTTGATTTTCTTTTTACCTATGACTATTTGGTAGGTTCTGTTTTTTAGGAAATTCATGATACACTTGAGCGGGGCTCTTGTAATTCCAAGTTTTGCTGCTTTTATTATTATTGCTTCATGATTTATTGAGTCAAAAGCTTTTTCCCCAGATCTAGGCATGCTATTAGAGCATATTTTTTTTTCTGCGAAAGCTTTGTTAATATGGTATTCTATTATTTGTAGAGTATCTATGGTTGAGCTGTTTGGTCTGAAGCCTGTTAGGTCCTCGTTTATTTTTTTGTTAATTTCTAACCACCAGCTTAGTCTCTTAGTTATGATGCTTTCGTATATTTTTACCAATACACGATATTCTACTAATGTATCTGTAAGATTTTTTATCTGATGGGTCTTTACCTAGTTTTATTATTGGATTTACTAATGATTTCTTTAATTCCCTTGGATATTCTCCTTTTAGCCAGTAAATGTTAAGCAATGATAAAAAAGTTTTCTAATACATTTTGGGGACATTTTTTGAAAAATTTGTATGGAATTTCATGAGGTCCATAAGCTTTTCCATTATTTGATTGTTTTATTACTGAAGTTAATTCCTTTAAAGTGAGATTTTTACTTATTCTTTCTGTGTTTGTTTTTTCTGTCAAATTCTTTATATCTGTTTTTGTTAGCAATCTTTTTGCTTTAATGCTTATTGTTTCTTGAAATTCTTCTTTTAGCAAATTGAGATTTTGCTCTGTATCTTGGATAGGCTGATTATTTTCAATTAATGGGTAAGTATTAATTCTATTTTTACATGCTAGTTTTTTTAATGAAATTCCAAATCTTCCTGGTTTGTGTGTTAAAGTCGAGAATACTACAGAAGTTTTCCCAGCTATTCTTTTTTCTGCTTCTATAATGGTTCTTGCTTTAATTTGTAGTTTTTTTAATTGAATTCTGTTTGCGTCATTTGGATTTTTCTTCCATTTATTGAAGGCTTTGTTTCTTTGTTTTATGATTTCTTTACAATTTTCATTCCACCAGGGTTTACTTGGTTTATTTTTATTGGCTTTATTATCAAATTTAAAATATTTTTTACCAGTGTTTTTTATTAGGTCCATTATTTCTTATATTGAATTAATGCCCTTGATGTCTTCGTTGTCTAATACTTCTTGAAAATACCTCCATCCTTCTTTATTGACGCTCCATTTTTTTTCTATTGTATGAGTTTCATTTATGTGGCTGCTGTCTTTTATTATTATTGGAAAATGGTCACTGCTTGAATTTGTGTTTGTTTTTATTTCAAAATGACTTAATTCTGGAGATCCTATCACTAAATCTATAGTAGTTCCTTTCCCTGTTTTTGGGTCTATTCTGGTGATTAGTCTCATGGGGGTTATTAACATTAGTTAAACAAATTTATTCCCGTTTTATTTGCAGTTTTTATTTTTATATGAGGGTTCCATGACGGGTGGTGCTCATTAAAATTTCCTATTATTAATTTGGGCTTATCTAATTGTTCTATGTAATGTTCTAATTTTATTTGTTCTATTTTGTTGCAAGGGTTGTAAATTAAAATTAAAGTTTGATGCTATGTTTGATATCAGTTTAATTATTCTTTTTACAATTTCTATCCATGAAGGTTTATTTTTATCACGTTCTATTCTTCTTTCTGGTGTTGAAGTTTTAGTTAGAGGTGTTGGAAGTGACCATGTTATTGGGGAATTCACTTGTTCTTTGTTTTTCATATTATGGTGTGTGAGTTTTTGTTCTTTTGTTTTTTCAAGTTTTGCTTTTACTGATGGGTTTAATATGTCCGCTTCTTTTTGGTTTGCATTGTTTTTTTGTTTTGTAGGCATTTTCTGAGCTGGGGTTATGTTCTGTGTTTGTGTTAAAGTTTGAGCAAATGTTTGTGTTACCTTTGGGTTTGTTTGTTGTATGTTGTTTGTGTTGTCCTCTGGTTGTTGGTAGTATTCAGAGTTTGAGTTGTGTATCTCTGATGTTGTTAGTATGGTATTTTTGTAGTGTTTTTTCTCTCTCTCTCTCTCTCTCTCTCTCTCTCTCTCTCTCTCTCTCTCTCTCTCTCTCTCTCTCTCTCTCTCTCTCTCTCTCTCTCTCTCTCTCTCTCTCTCTCTCCCTCTCCCTCTCCCTCTCCCTCTCTCTCTCTCTCTCTCTCTCTCCCTCTCTCCTTGAGCTTTTATGTGTGTCTGACATGTCCTGTCATATGCTGGGTGGTTACTATTACAGAAAAAACAATAAGAGGGATTTGAACAGTCTTAAAATTTGTGACAAACCTGATTGCAATTACTGCATCTTAGTTTGTTTTTACAAGAAATTATCCCATGACCATACATGAGGCATTTGAAACATTTTGGGATGGGAAAAGTGTATTGAAAAACTTGATATGCAGTATGGCCTATGGCTACTTTGGAGGGTAGTGGACCTTGGAATGTTATTTTTAGGGCTCTAGTGGGTAGCCATTTATTTTCCCTCTTCTTGTGTTTTGGTTATCTTATTTATTCTATTGATTTCTTTTATTTGAGTGTCTGATCCTCAAATTATTCAAATTTTTTCTTGAATTTCTTTGACTTCAATTTCGGTTTCCACTGGGGAAATAGTGCCATGGGAACACCCCAGGTTTCTGCTAGAGGCCGGTTGCTTGCATTGGACTTCCCAGTCCCCTAGATGGTTTATTTCATTCAAAGGTCCTATCTTGTTTAGGTCAATCACTTCAAATCTAATAGCTTTGCCATCTCCTAGGATTCTCACCAAGTTTTCTATGACATATTTATGAAATTTTGATTTGTTAAGGGCATCTGTTAGTTTTATAAGATTATTTAAGTTTGAAGAGATTGATTTGTTTGTTATATTAACAAGCACTACATCTTTTTGAAGAATAACTTGCATTTCGGAAGTGTGGTGTAGGGGTTCCATGGTTTATGAGCTGGTTTCCTCATTACGAGCCTGTTTGGAGTATGGGTAATCTTCACTGTCACTGTCTCTTCGTCTGCTGTTTTTTTGGTGATCGTAATTCATTCCATTGTTATTTCCAGGCAGATCACCTGGGTCTAGTTCAAAAGTTAAGTTCATAATCAAGAAGAGTACGTGTTGGCTTTTAACAGTTGAATCCCCAATTTTTACATTTATTGTTCGCTTTAATTGACTGATCACTAGAGTCTGTTGTCACATCACAACCAATCATAATTCTTATTGTTCATTTGATTTCCCTCTCTTGTGTCATCTGCTACAATTCTATCTGATTTTGTTTTTCTCAATTTTGCAACATTTCCTCTTGAAGCTGGAAGAGTATATACCATGGAGTACCTGAAAATGTTGAGTTTTACATTCCCTTTACTATCCTTATAATTTGTTTGCAAAGGGAATGCTATAAAAGAAAAATGTCTGAGAATGTTACATTCTACAGGATGTCAAGGTCAGATTCTTCAGTTTCATTTCCAAGAATACCATATTATGATGTCTAGTTTGCATTTATAATGGTTTAAGCTGATGCAAGTTAACATTATCTATAGTACTAACCTGATACGTGGGAAGGTATGAAGTATCATGGGTAAATTGTAGGCAATGAAAAAGTACATTCATTGATATGAAAATTAATCTGCAGAAGCCTGTTTGAGTTCAGTAATCTGGCAACACTGCCCTTCAGTGTGGTGGAGTTTGGTAGGGAAATGATAAAAATTAAAGACTCAGTGGCCTTTTTTGTTACCCTCTGTGCATATAGGGGGTAATGCACAACACTCAGAAGGGAGGTACACCTAGTGAAATAATTTAATAAATTTTTATGGTAAAATTACATTGAAATCACGTGGCTATAAAATTCATTTGAATCAACATCTGAAAACTTCTTGTTTCCATGTTTTTGGGGGCGTTTTGCTTATAATCTTGTAAATACTTACACCATTTTCTTAATTTTTGTACAGAGTGTACTATTTTATGTAACAATTGAATTTTAAGTTTTTGTATATTTTTAAATCCAAATTGAAACAGACGTTTACTTTTCTTTAAAATTCAAATGCAAGTATTGAAACTAAAAAAAGAAATAAAAAAAATATATATGGATACCTCTTCTAGATAATAAATGAAGTCACTGAAGTTTTTTTTGATTGACTCATTATGATAAGACTGCCCGAGATAATGGTGGACCAGACAAGAAAAATTACGAATATCTTCTTTGTTTCAGTTATTTATTTACCAAGTATAACTATGCTT
>NC_061820.1:18285773-18290773 GCF_019202785.1 Penaeus chinensis
AAGAATTTTAGAATAGTTCATATCTAAGTTTACAATATGTATTTTTTTTTTTTTTTTTTTTAGAAGACACTTTCTTTTGCATAAAGCCTGGGGGTGCATTTTTTTAACATGTTTTTTTTCATATGCATAGTTAAAGTATTGAATATGTTAATGATTTTCTAGCTTGCTCATTCCTTAATAGTATTCACCATATAGATCATCTGGGTATCATCTGGGTATACAAGGAATTATCAGCACTAAAACTGGATGTCCTGAGAAATATATATCTTTCAAACCTCACTCATAAAGCACTAATATAATTCTTGGTGACTAAGCACTTCAGGAGTTTTGTATGTGTGAAGAAGAGAAAAAAAAGACAAAAAAATCCTTTGGTGGTGCAGGGCACATTTCTGACCAGTCGCTTTTTTATTTTGCCTTTTTTTTTTTTTTTTTTTTTTTTTCTCCATTTCATTTCATTATCTGATAATATTCATTAGAAATTAATTTATACTGATTGGTAGCTTTGACTGCAATTGCCATCAAAGTGAGCCTAGCCACTGACCCAACAACATAGCTACTTTATTCAGTTCATTTCAGGAATTCAGTTACTTGAGACAATAAATTTAGACAATCCATTTGTGAACAAGGAATAAATGAGGGAAAGAAAGAAAGCAAAGGGTAAAGGCCAGTCGCTTTTTTATTTTGCCTTTTTTTTCCCCATTTCATTCCATTATCTGATAATATTCATTAGAAATTAATTTATACTGATTGGTAGCTTTGATTGCGATTGCCATCAAAATGAGCCTAGCCACTGACCCAACAACATAGCTACTTTTATTCAGTTCATTTCAGGAATTCAGTTACTTGAGACAATAAATTTAGACAATACATTAGTGAACAAGGCATAAATGAGGGAAAGAAAGAAAGCAAAGGGTAAAGAGAGTGTCTGTGAAGAGAGAGAGAGAGAAAGAGGCCAACAGACAGACAAACAGAGAGAGAAAGAGAAAAAAAAGGAAAGGGAGGGAGGGAGAGAGGTAGGGAGGGAGGGAGAGAGGTAGGGAGGGACATGACCATCAGTCATGAAAAAATTTGCCTGGGTAATGGGAATGGGCCGTCTTGAAAAAAATCTTGATGAAATATTGTTGCTGAGTGGTGGGTGATAGAAACATTTTGCCATTAGTGCACAAAGCTCTTGGAAGAAGATTAGAATCAAAATGGCAAGAATTGTTTATGCATAATAGCATTGCACAGAAAAGACGAGTCTTGATATAGCATATGAGTGTTCGTGTAGGCTGGGCCTACATCCCACACACCTGGGAAAGTTGCCACTCAAGTAAGACTAATGCTTGATTTCTGATCCATGTGCAGCCACAAGGCATCTGGATGAGAGATAAGAAAGTTAAGAGACAGATAATGAATAAATGAATAGATGAGAGAGACAGTGAAGGAATGAGTGAACAAGAGATAAAGTAAGTTAATGAAGAAAAGAGAGAGGGAGAATGTTGCAGAAGGTTGATTGAGAGAGCAGCCAAGGACAGGCCTAAGCAGATGGAATGCTTCTGTGATATCATCAAGCAGATGTTGTCAGAACTACTCATCATATTGATTTTAATCCAATGGGAACCTGTCAAGAATTCACTTTCTGGCACTTCTCCCAGCAAACACAGACAGCTGCCTGTGTTTCCCATGTGGATGCTAGGTGTTTGCTGCTAGTCTGACCCTCCCATATTGAGAAGTTTCAGTGCACACAGGCGGGTTGTTTATGAAAAACGGTTGCAATTGTTTTTGCTAAATGTTTATATGTGGAGACTTATACATGTCATATGTTATATGTAGGACATTATTGACTTAGATTGTAGTATATTCTCCATATTAATAGATGTGTGCACCAGTATACTGTATATGAGTAGTAGACAGAAACACCAAATATGATTTTTTGTTTATTTCTACTTTGGTTGTAATGCTATTTACCAAATCGTGGATCTGCTTTCCACTGGACATTCAGTGAGCTTCCTGAAGCCCATGGTTTCGTACTCCTTGAAGCACAAAGCTTGGCAAAGGGAGACTCAGACACTGATACAACACCCTTGTCTCTTTCCATCTGTGGTTCTGCCTCCAGCAGTGTGCATACCTCCACCACAGAAATGAGGCATCCTCTGGCATGTGAACCACTGCGAAAAATGGTTGCAATTGGCCCTTCTCCATCAGGAATGGCACCCCCAGAAGGCCCATACACTTTCATCCATGGTAATGGTCTTGCTGGGGATGAAAACAGAAGTAAATTGCCTTCCCAGGATGTCAAGGACCTTCTGGGTGCTTGGACCCTTTGGTGGCAAAGTGAAGCGCTGATGCAAGGGCATCAAACCAATCCCTGGCAGGGAAGTTTTAGGTCTTCAAGAACTAAGAGTAAAAGTTAACAAGGCATTAATGAAATTAAAGGTCAAGCTGGCAAATGACTACCATGACCTGTGCTTTTATGCTTTTATAGTCATTCAAGGCACTGAACATATCCAAGAGTTCAGGGCTAATGACCAGACATCAGGTCATGATGTCTATTGGTGCAGAAAATAACATTATACAATGCAAGTCCCATGATATTACCACTTGTCCAGTCAGTCACATCGTGTGACATGTCATAAGGCGTGATTAACAGACAATGAAAAAATTAAAAGTCATAAAAGTAATTTCTTAACAGTCACTATGAGGGTATTCCACCTTCACTAAAAGGCCAGAATAAATCATGATTGCTGTAGGTGTACCCAGTGCAAGCCTACATAATCCATGACTGTTATACCCATACCAGTCACTATCAGGTTTAGTAGCCATTAAGAGTCCCTATGTGTGTTATTGCCAATTTGTGCCTCATCTGCTTCATACATCATCAGATTTTCACATGCAAATTTCTTATAGTTTTGGTAAGAAACTTTAAATTGATGTGAAAGTGGTGAGAAAACACTAACAATTATCTGTCACTTTGTTTCTGTAGTCTCACCTTACATTCCTGGAGTTATTCCTTGACATGACTATGGAATGCCATTTCATGTTCTTTGCTATTCTTACTAGTTCAATATTGTTTCATGTCCCTTTTATGTCTTCCTTGAGCTGCCTATCTACTTCAGTTCTTTTTTTTCACTTGGTTACATGCCTTCTGTTTTTTCCAGATAGCTGGTAAAGTTTTAGTTCCTTTCCTCTCTTGGTGACAAGACTAAGCATTTGTTCAGCCTCTATGTTTAAACACAATTAATAAACTAAGATGGACTTGGGTCTTTCATCCATCATTTTCCCCATTCCAGACCATTGTGCTTCTTCAGTTCCCAAAATGTCAATTTTCATTCTGTTCATTTCCTTTCACATGATTTGTGTTTTATCTTTGTATAAGGGTTCATTAGCATTTATTACTTTACATGGAGGCTCACAATCCATTGCCATTTCTGTACTTGGGTTTTTTTCCATGGACATCTTAATAAGATAAATATTACTCTTCCTGCTGTCCTATTTGCATGGTTTATCCAACTTTCTCTGCTGTGTTGTTGCTACATATTTTGATAAACTTATAAAAATTCCTTGCTCAAATGAGAGGATTTGCCCATGCCTGTACTGTAGTAAAATTAAATGTTAAAGATCCACTGATGTAGATTATCTGGCCTATTTACTAAGCGGTGAATCTTACAGAGCCTTTGTATTTGTTTTCAGAGAAAAGAACAGATTAATGTAAGCAGAAATAAGAGAAGACGCCATGAACCAGATTCATCAGACTCAGACTCAGATGCAGGTTGGCTAAAGGGAGAAGCTGCTGCAGTGAGGCAGTGCTTTGGTCCTCAGTGTATAAAAGCAGCCCGGCCAAACAGCAAGTACTGTAGTGATGAATGTGGATTAAAATTAGCAGAAGCAAGGATTTATTCAGTAAGTTTAACAGTTGTTTTTACAAAAAAATATATATATGTATATATATATATATATATATATATATATATATATATATATATATTTATATTACTTAACCCAATGCTGCCGGGGAAAATTAACAAAATATGGGGAAAATGCTGTGTCTATTTTCTATATTTTTTTGTGAAATGTCTGCCCATAGATGGCTCTGCTAGTGCTTAGCCACAAAGGAGTCAATTAGTACACCTTGTGACCGTACCTGATTTGAATTGGCGGGAAAACTTATTTTTTACTAGTGCTATGAAAATCGATGGTGTTATTTTTATTATAAACATAATTATTATAATGATTTTTAATATTAGTAACAGCAAAATAAGATAACGTAAAATATTTTGCAAATCAAAGAAAAGGGTGAACAGGCGAGACGGGCAGTACTCGTAACTGGCTCATTGGTGACTTAGTACAAGTATAGCCATCTATGTGTAAAAACAATCAAACAAATACTAACAGTAGGCATAGCACGTGTCTACCCACCGTACCCGTCGGCAAGGGGTTAATTAATCACAGGGCATATGAATCTTCTTTTACTTTTAAAGATACACTAATGTAGATAAATCATTCATCACCCTAGGTATTACCACAACGTATTCAGGAGTGGAAGATGATGGAGTGTGTAGCTGAAACCCGTGATATCAGGCAACTTGAAAAAATTAGAAAGCAGCAGTTGGAGGCTCGGGAAGTACTTCAGCAGCTTGATCAGAGACATTTGGTAAGAGCTCATTATATACTGAGAGCTTGAGAAAAATCTGTTCCAAAAGAATTTTATCCTCTCATGTAAATGTATTGATACTATGGGACATGATGTATATGTTCACCAGTTACCCTAAAAGAAACAGAAAATTATATTGTCAGATGATCATGTTTAATAGAATGATATGATTTAGGTTTCATAGTCATGTGTGCCTTAATGTTGTAGAATAAGGATATTACAAATACTGTGGACAAATTATTTTGCTTAACTAAATAATAGTTTAACTATATTGACCTTATATTTCATTCCTAAACAGGATATTGACAAATTGCTTGAGCGAGGAAAAAATGCAAAGATCGACCCTAATGCTGATGATGGCGGCGAT
>NC_061820.1:18305773-18308273 GCF_019202785.1 Penaeus chinensis
TCTTAAACAAATACAGAGACAAATATAAATTGCGTCGTAGAATTTGTCTATAACTATCGAAAGACTGTCATTTCGTTAATACTCAAATACAACCATCATTTACATTTTAATAATAATAATAATTTAATGTGCTAATTATGTTGAAATACTATTGAAGTAAATCTACAGCAGATAATGACTATAATATTACATATCTAATATCTTTTGCATCTTTACGTGGCACCCTTGACATTTGTTATTGCATCAGCCGAGAGGGAGGGCGGTGCTGTTTTTATGTCTGAGAAGCAAACTGCAGTAACGTAAATGAAAAGGGGGCATGAAAGTTTCCCATATTATTATTGAACAATTGTAAAGTCGCAATACTGTAGTCGATGTCTCGTAAGGACAATTTAAAGACGTTCCTTACACGCGCGGGACACCTGTTTTAAACTTAGGCCGAGTCAAAGACAATAATAGCGGGTCAAAGACATTTTCCCGAGGACTTTTTTCTGTCAATGACAAATTTCGTGAAACCGCTCCAGGGGCGACCTAAAACTGGTTATTTGTAAACCCGATATTCATGTAACTATATTTACACACACACATACTTAGCCACGCACAGAATTTAAGTCACGTAAGTTTCTGTAACTTAGTTTTTTTCCCTACTGTTAAATAGGATGAATATGACTATGAAAGAAGGAAGGAATGGTCACCTGCAAAATAGTGTCTCGAAGGGCCTTGTGCGGGACGGTCAGCGGTGCTGCTCCGCGAAACCGGAATATTTCAGCCATTGTTGCCTCCACATAAGGTAAACTAAAATAAAGTTTCAGGTACAGAATCAGAAACACTCGCACCACTCGTTTCTACCAAAATATAAAATATTCCTCGCAATATTAAGCGCTCCCCAAGGCATCTATACTAACATTTAAATGCCATTTTTCATATTCAAACAAGTACACAACATTGATTTCGAACTATGAGTGAAGCATTTCAGATCTAATATGGAAAAGATTACTCTACGATCATCAGCCCTCTTTTCAGACTGCCAGTCCTACATATTATTTCAGACTGAAAACTTACTTCATTCGGTCTGATGTGCTGGGAAAACGGGTTTGTCCAATTACCGAGTCAATCTCCTTTTGCACTTTTCTCATAACTTCCGGGAAGAGACACATCAACATGACAGAAAAGGCTACAGTTGCTGAGCCAGTTTCAGCTCCAGCGCTGAACACATCCGTGCATGCTGCGATCAGTTGTTTCTCTGCAAGTAGTGGCGAACCAATATATTTGCGAAGGCAGTAAAGGCAGCAACAGATGTTTTGAGTGCATGAATCTGATTTTAACAATTGAAGTTATTTAACATGAAGTCTGTGTTCTCACTTCCCCGGGAGGCTTAACCTAATGTGTTTGATGATTCGGGAGAACGTTTGTTTTATTTTAGCAGAACAATATGATTCGCTAACCCGTGAAAGAGGTGTTAGGATTATTTCTATTGTTACGAATCTCCGTCAGATAAATATCTATAAAATCTCTTGGGTTTGCTACGTCCAGGTCCGCCTTGTGTTCATTCACGGCCCTCTGTGGATAAATTATGCCAATAAGATAAGCATTTCCCAAATTATTTATGTTGCCTGTCATCTCAAGTAGTTATGTTACAGGGATTATATATATATATATATATATATATATATATATATATATATATATATATTATTATTATTATTATTATTATTATTATTTTAAATTTTGCAGCAAGTATTTACTCATGTGATATGAAAGGGTTCAGTTAATTAAACCTGTGTCAAAGGATATTCCATGGCTTACAGTGTTGTAAGAAACCAGTTAGATACTGCGCCTGAATGCAAGAGCAAAAAGAAAATCTTATCTGTGCCACCAAGAGCCAGTTATTTATAGCTTCTTAATCTAATCAAAACCGCCTGATTTACCAGCGATTACTGACGTGTTCGGGACACCTGGAGAAACGCACCTGAATGAAGCTTTCGACGAGATCAAACCCCCTTTGGACGATGTTTTCTCTGTGGTTTTCCGAAACGAAATGTCGCAGAAATGGGAACGCACTTACCAAGCCCCCACTCACCTGTAAACACAATGGTAAATTTGCATGATATCTCTAGCAAGTGGAAAACCTTTGGCAAATTATAAAGAGCTCTAGGGGGATTGTATGTAATACTAATTTTGTTACTGAACAATCGTGAATGTCTCGATGAATGTGAAGTAACGCCTTACATCTCCTGCTCTGAAGAGTTTGTTGAGGCTGTCGACGAGATGCATGAGTTGCGGGTCCTTCCTCGGGAATCTGTCACCGCCCATCACCGCCCACAAGATGTTGATGGAAGATATACCGAGCAATCCCTAGATTTGGGCCCGTCACGAGAGGGAGAAAATCTCTGTATCTCTGTACCTCTTTCTCTAACAGTAGTTTTGTCGGTATATTTATCTGTTATATGATTGTTTGGTCCGCGATTGTTTATTTTGCTTAAGTATACATATGCAGTATGTA
>NC_061820.1:18330773-18338273 GCF_019202785.1 Penaeus chinensis
GGTTATTTATATACAAGGACCCAATCGGTAAGAATCAATAATAGTATGTCATCAAAACAAAAGTACCTTTTGGTGTTCCGCAAGGATCTATTTTAGGTCCGATCCTATTTACAATTTTCACAAATGATTTATCAATAATAGCCCATAACTGCCTTCTAGTGCAGTACGCCGATAATTCACAGTTTCTTCATAGTGATTCAGTGAACAACTTAAATACATTAATAAGAAACGCGCAAGATACTCTAACACAAACAAAACTATATTTTGACACTAATGGCCTTAAACTAAATCCACATAAAACTCAATGTATATTCATAGGTAGTCGGCAGAACATTACTAAAATTCCCTGTGACACAACCATAGAATTTGAAGGCAGCTCTATCAAACCGAGAACTTCAGTGAATAATCTATGAGTACAAATAGACAGATTCATGACATTTGAACCACACGTTGACAAAATACACAGGAAAGTAGTGGGTACCCTGGTATATCTCTCTTTCTCTCTTCCTCTCTTTCTCTCTTTCTCTTTCTCTCTCTCTATTCTTCTCTCCCTCTCTCTCTCTCACCCCCTCTCTCCCTCTCTCTCTCTCTCTCTTTCTCTCTCTCTCTCTCTCTCTCTCTCTCTCTCTTCTTTCTTTCTCTCTCTCTCTCTCTCTCTTTCTCTTCTCTCCCTCTCTCTTTCTCTTCTCTCTCTCATCTCTCTCTCTCTCTCTCTCTCTCTCTCTCTTTCTTTCTCTCTCTCTCTCTCTCTCTCTCTCTCTCTCTCTCTCTCTCTCTCTCTCTCTCTCTCTCTCTCTCCCTTTCCCTCTCTCTTTCTTCACGACACCTCTTTTTCCTTTTCTCGAAGCCTGTTTACCCGCCTTCCACTTAGTCCTCGAACAAGGAGCGGGTGAGGTGCCTCGGGCTCCAGTTAATAGTAATTACAATTATAACTCGTGATTCTAAAAGACCCAGGGACATTGCCATGATTAGTGTAATCCTTCAAAGAGGATTCCTGCCCACCGCTGTCAAGCACATACCTCTGCTTTGCGGGCGCAGGTTATGTCAACTCCTCCACAGGTGTCAGCATGGCTAATGTTGCCACATCAGGATCCCCCCTTTACGATATAGAAAGGGAGAAGGAAACTGTTGAAAATGGATCCCATAAGAAGGAAATAAATGAAGGAAGAGTGGATATGAGAGACAAGGAAATGGTTGCGAGCGGGAGAAGAAGAACGACGAGGGAACCCAGAATGGGGAAACGTTTGCTATTCCCACAGGACTAAGCCATGAGTTTCATGGAGGAACTAAGGTGGGCCATGCAACTGGGCCGGGATCACCGTAACTTCGAGCCACTGCTGAAGGAAGACAAAGGGTATAGTGTGGGCAGGAGAGGCGGAACAGACACTGACGACTCAGGAATACAGAGAGACAGTGCTGACTGTCCCAAAGGCTGCTTGGGAAAAGCTCACACAAGTGATGATTTTCCAGTACCTGACGATACTTCCTGTTGGACGATGACAGATTTGTATGGGTAAAGAGCCACGAGTCCAGTGGCGAGGAATGGAGTCAGCTCGTTGCCCTCGTGAAAGGGTATTCGTCTCTGGAGTCCTTTGCAGACCGTTTCTGGCCCTGGGTTTTCACCGATGGGGTACAAGGCAGAGTTTCATTAGCCCATTCTAAGCGTTTGGTGATATTCGTTCTTTTTCAGTCTGTTTTCAGTTTACTCCAAGTCTCCTTGCTGTACACTATGCCTTTTCCTACTATCAAATTAAAATTGTTGGCAAAGTTTAGTATTACACTCAGCAAAGTACTGTAGTATACCTATAATTAATACAGAAAAATAAGCGCATTGATTTTCGAAAGAATTGTCCCTGTAACTGGCATGTATTATATATATGTTTTCTCTTATCGATAGTACAGTCCAATTCCTTCAAAATCAGCTCTCTACGACCAGTAATATTTTACATAAATGTGTTCAACAATAGAAAAAGTATCCCGACGATCTATTGACCTGTGCCGCTTCGCGCCGCAGCTGAAATAGTTTAAAAGTATGTGCTTAAAGGTTGACATCAGAGTGAAATGAAAAGGTACAGAGTATTTGTTTATTTGTATTTGTGTTGTAAACTTGTAACCCTCTTGGAAATTAGAAAAAAGGGTAACATTTATAGTATAAAGGAAGCCTTTATTAGAATGATAGATCGAACAGTTTAACCAATGGTGATAAAATCAAGGAAATGGCTGAGGAAATAAGAAAGCTCAAGCAAGATCTTGCTGAATTAAAAAAATGTTAATGGGAAGAAAAAGTGTAGACAGGGAAAATATGCTTTCTAATGATGTTAGGGATATTGATAATACGAATGAGGTCTCTGATATTATTATTATACATGATACCATCAACGAATCATCTGAAAGCGGTGACGACAGTGACAGTGAAAATAACACCGACAATGTGCAGGAAACGAAAGAACTATGGGAAATGATATCAGGTATGGATTATACGTATGATATCAATATGAGGAAAACGCAGAGAATCAAGATGCAAATAAACAAGATGCAACACAGATAGGTAATGCTGTACAAGACGTATGGAGATTCAAGGGCTTCATCAAACACAAATTTGACCAATCAGCTAATCATAGGATGTGATGGGGAACAAGAAAATGAATTTTCTTTCATGGAATATTCATGGTGTCAACCGTAAAATTAATGACTTGCTTTACTATATTTATAACAATAATGTTGACGTTATCTGTTAACAAGAGTCACTAAATTAAAAAACCGCCCCTGGAATTAGAGGGTACCACTCCTATACAAACATAGGAATAACAGACATATTGACTTATGGCAGTGACACTATACCGCATAAGCTGGTGCAGAAGTCTGATGATAATATGCAATATCAACATTTACATATTCGAGCAGCCTCTGGGTTTTTCTCTCTGTACAATGTATACGCAAGGTGTAGAAGGTTTCAAACTGATTCACCGCCCAACTTTCAGAATCACGGCGCAGTATGTATGGGAGATTTTAATGCTAGACATTATACATTTGAAGATAATCAATGCAATGAAAATGGCGGAGAGTTCCGAATTCTTGTGAACAATAAATCTATGACCGTATATGATACAGACAGGGAAACTCAATAGCGGGGGGCAGAATAGATTATGTAATGGGAAGGGATCTTGTGCATGAAAACGTCAGAAGCATGCTTGCAACAGAGCTAATCAGTGGACTTTACACTAGTAACGAGATACGCTGTTGATAATAGTCAATATGCAAATATAAAGAGCCTTAAAATTTATATTCCTCCTTACCTTGAGCACCACTTTAAATCACGTATTTATGACTGGCGTAACGATTACAGTATAACGAGTGTTAACAACATGACGAAAGTGGCCACTAATTATTACAACACCTGGGTCTGTCCAAAGAAAACTTTAAAGAGCAACAACTCACAAAACTCCAAACAACTTAAGTCGGTAGGTGACCCTACACTATTAAGGGAATAAAAGCGAGTTCAGGAGCTTTTTGACATCTACAAGCAGGGCAATACCCGTGACAAGCTTATTCAGTTTCTTAAGGCTAAACAAATCTACTGGAATTAAAAACTCGTTTCAGAAAGGAACACTTTGAACTGTTCCTAAAAAGCATTAACAATAACACCTCAATGTTTGAGGTCTGGAAAAAATGACTCTCGGGCAAACCAACACCCTGCAGTTCCATAGTCCTCTTGCAAAAGCAGATATGCTCCTTAGTCAATGGGCTGGGGCGTTCAAATTGAGCTCACTTCCCTGAAATATTCAGAATCACTTTAGTCAGTCTAAAATTGCACGTAAATTTTCTATTGAGATTGGATGTACTGATACCGACCCTTCTGACTTTGCTGAGATTACTGAGTGGGAACTGAAAACAGGAAAAGCGTCCGCCCAGGTGAGGATGGAATTACCTGTAGTGTCCTCCGCCTTATAGCTCAGGTACGTGGTAATCCCCTTTTGCACCTTTGCAGGTTAAGTTTGTCACAAGGTATTCTGCCTGGCCCCTGGACGCACAGTCTAATCATCCCTATACCGAAATCAAACACTGATAAATACCACCCGACTTCACTAACCTCATGTGGATGCAAAGTTCTAGAAAGGATAATTTTGAACAGACTCAAGTACAGGCTACAAGGTAAATTATTTCACAGACCGTACGGATTTCTATCGGGACATAGTACACAACGTTGCTCTGCAGAGTACTTTTCAAGCTCTAATCCAGGGAAACACACTGTTTTTCTTGACCTTAAGTCAGCTTTTCACGCACGTTGCAAACAGAGAAGTTATCCTAGAACACTTAGTAAGCTTTGGCATCTGGAGTAAATTATTGAGCTGGATTAGAATATATATTTCGAACAGACCTGCAAGTGTCTTGTTCAGGGGGGTGAAGAGTTTCATTTCATCATTTTTTATTTATATATTTATTTTACCATGTACTATTACAGTAGTCAAATATATGTAAAACTGTAATCACGATTGCCCACTCCTGAGCATATAGCCAAGGTAGTAAATAAATTTACTGAATTTTAACCTAGTTTAAAAATGGTGTTTCGATTCGACACCAATGTTCAAGTGAATGTGTATGCATATCTCCCTTAATATCTGCGTTTGGCAAAGACTCTGAATTCTGGCGGGCCGAGCGTGAACCCTGCGACGCCCTCCGTGTTGGTAACGGGGACAGCGGGGTCGAGCTCGAAGTCTAGATGCTGCACGAGCGCCGCGAACAGCAGGAACGACGTCATGCGAGCGAGAGGCTCCCCGAGACACAGCCGTCGACCTGGAGGACCATGGAGGAGAAAGTATATGTTAACTTTACTGTTCCCATTGCCCAAGTTTCTTAAAGTTTTGTTTTGTGCTGGACTACAAAACTTTATGCCTGGTAGAAAAATGAAAAAGATGCAAGCAGATAAACTTACAGTTCGACCATGAACTCGAGACGGATCCTTTACCTTTGCCAAAGGGAATCATTCGCTCGTCCTTGTGGAAAGTTCCATCGGCATTGATGAAGCGCTCGGGACGGAAGTTTTCAGGGTCGCCCCAGTATTCCGGGTCCATGTGAACACTGTACAGGTTGTTCATCACCATCGTTTTAGCTGGGATTCGGTACCCCTTTGAATGAAAAATATAACTTATTTTTTTTTTGTTTTTTAACAATATTGCATGCGCGCATAAGCGATTTGGTAAAATGAACTAAGATACACGCAATTTCAGTGAAATTACCATGCCATTCATAAATATGAGGAAATAAGTATTCTATCATTTGTCTGTAATTTCATAAAATAATTCATGAATATATTATGAACCAATATCTAGAAAGCGCGAAAGACAGACAAGTGAGAAAACAGAGCATCATGAACTTATAATGGTAGGTTGCTTACCCGCAATACTGTATCTCGCATAGCACTATGAGGGACGGTGAAGGTGGCTGCCCCCCGATAGCGGAATACTTCATTTAGAGTTGCCTCTAAGTAGGGCAAGCTGTGGGCAGGTAGTAGACATGATCAAACGACTTAAAGCCTTGAAGAACATGTATATATGATGGATTTCTGTGCATGAATGACGGCTTACGAGCTGGGATGGGATTCACATTGATGCTGATCATAATGGCTGGTGCATCAGTTATGCACTGTTGATGCAAATTACAAAATTACACAGGAGAGTGACAGCTCGAAGGCAATGGCGCCCGAGTTGTCAATGCAAAATTAAATAAAAGGAAACCCTTTTTAATCGGGGTTATACATCGTGATGTTACTACAAAAAATGGTTACAAATTCAAAAAATGATGTTTAGAGGAAATAAAGTAAATGACTGAGACACATGAAAAGAGTGTGTCACTCTAGGGGGTAAATGGGTATGTCCCCAACCAGGTGCCATAATAAACCTCAATCTGACCATGACTCTCTTGACTCTGCAGCTGTGCAGCTCCTCCTCATCAAACCGCAAACAAAAAAATCTGAAAAAGACGTTGAACAACTGCTCTACGAAATGCTGCACCTAGCATCACTGAAGCAGATACTGGAATACAAAAACAGGAAATGGAGCCGTTGGCGCACTAGGAAGCAGCACTAATGAAACGTATATCTTCGCTTTGTCACTAAGACCTAAGTGGAAATTATCACACAGGAGCGTATTCACATGAGATCACATGCAAGCATTCACGCACACACACGCATATCGTATAAACACACCCACGACAAACCATCTCTATCGATTTTTATCTTTTAAACGATCTTCATCGTTTATCAAGGACCCGTGATGCTTACTCTGTTCGGTCCGCCATGCTGGGAAAACGATTTCGCCCAATAACGGAATCAATCTCTTCTTGCACTTTCTTCATGACTTCCGGGAAGAGGCACATGAGCATAACAGCAAATGCCACAGTTGCGGATCCTGTCTCGGCTCCAGCGCTGAACACATCAGTACAAACTGCAATCAGCTGTTTCTCTGCGGGAAGAGAAATCCTTTGGGAAATTTGTTCCTCAAGTCAGGAAAATGACCTTGCTTTCTCTATACAAAATGATTTGTAAAGTGCTTCCCTATGAGGGAACTGATCGTCCAGGGAAAACAAATCTATAGTCAGGGACAGTTCGAACCCATGAGAATCCGTGACTGACGTTGGGATCTGCTTGATTGCTTATCCACTTACCAGAGAAAGTGGAGCTTGTTTTGCTGTTGTTGTTGAGTTCGTTGTTAATCTCATTGAGGTAGATATCTATAAAATCTCTAGGGCTGTTCGGGTCGAGGCTTTCCTTGTGTTGTTCTACTGCTTTCTGTAAACCAAGTTACAACGAAGCGCAAAGTAAGTAAAGTTGCGTCATGTATAAATATTACCTTTCTGAAATATGAATGTATGTGCTCTTACTCATTTTACTTGGCCTTACCTTAATAAATTCTTCTACGAGAGCAAATCCGTTCATGACAATCACAGCTCTATTTTCTCGGGAAACAAAATGACGCAAAAAGGGGAATGCACCAACGAGGCCACCGCTTGGCTGAGAATGAATATATCTATAGAAGAACATCTGCTGTGTATATGTACATGATTTATGCATCATCATTATCATTATCATTATCATTATCATTAGCATCTTTTTCATTATTATTATCATTGTCATTATCATTATCATTTTCATTATCATTATCATTATCATTATCATTATCATTATCATTATCATTATCATTATCATTATCATTATCATTATCATTATCATTATCATTATCATTATCATTATCATTATCATTATCATTATCATTATCATTATCATTATCATTATCATTATCATTATCATTATCATTATCATTATCATTATCATTATCATTATCATTATCATTATCATTATCATTATCATTATCATTATCATTATCATTATCATTATCATTATCATTATCATTATCATTATCATTATCATTATCATTATCATTATCATTATCATTATCATTATCATTATCATTATCATTATCATTATCATTATCATTATCATTA
>NC_061820.1:18350773-18353273 GCF_019202785.1 Penaeus chinensis
AATTTTCAGACCACCAGATAGCCGCCGACATCCAAGAAAAAGGACTGTACCTCTTTAACATCTTCATCAGCCTAAGACAAATAGAACCCGAGCGGTTCACAATCATTGTACAGTGCATGCATTGGTACCGCTACGGGCACTACAAAACAATTGTCCAGATAAAGACAAAAATCTTAAACTTCAGAATGCGGGTCAAACACCCATAACTATAGAGACTGCAAGTCAGACACAAAGAGGTGCCTAAACTGCGGTGAAGGACACCGAACTCTGGCCAACTCCTGTCCCATAAGGAAGGAAGCTATGGAAAAGGCAAGAGAGGAGAAGAACAAGAAAGAAGAAGAAAATAAGGAAATCCCTATAAAAAAGTAGCTGAGCAAACAGCTAAACAAACCATTGCAGCCACCCAAAATGCTTGGCTTAAACCCCTGATAAAGGAAATAAGGAGGAGAAGGAGAAGGTAAAAAAAGAACAACCTATAATATACCAGTTGCCTGACAACTTAACAGTAGGAATAATGACAGCATTAATCCATGCTCACCTACAAAACATCATGGAGCCAGGCCTAGGTTTCAGACACCATGCCAAAACAGTACTTAGAAAAAACAATCTACCAGATCTCGATCTCGGGAACGGAGACTCATGGGGGATTTTCAAGATTCTCCCACCAAATACACTAAACAACACAACAGAGACCACAATCACACTCTACAATCTCACCACGCCAACCAGATCTCGGCCCAAAGGATGAGCCAGAGACTGAGCTCCTCACTGCACCACCACAAAGGAAACCAGCACCAACACCAGCACCAGCACCAACACCAAACACTACACCAACTCCCACACCCACACAATCGCCTGCACGTACACAACACCCAAAACCACAGCAAACACAATCAGTCAAACCCAAAACAACACATGTACACCGCAAACACACAGACGATCTTACAGACTCTGAGATCGATGATCAGTCCCTTCGCCATAGGGACGGTTACGACCTCAACCTCCAAACATACGGCATCCGCCTCTTTGCCACGGAGCCCTTACGCTACAAACACCTAAACAGACAACAACTGGAACACAAAATAGAACGCGGTACAATCAAATGGATATACACAAACACCACATACCAGAACCGCATTCACGAACAAAAAATCACACAACACCTACATGAAGGAAACATCTTCATCCAGCCAGACATAATAGAAAAACTAAAATAGCAAAACTTCGAACACCTACAGAATGGCTGGTACGATACATCCAAGTAACACCATGGCTGCAACACACAACACATTACACTCACGCCTCACGATCATTCAACATAATGTACACACATGGACATACAGACGAAGACAAGAACTCTGCAACCAGTAAAGACAACACGACCCTGATATCTTACTCATAAACTCACACTCACTCCAACACCCACAAACAGTAAAAATATACAACGACAACACATACACATCCAACAAAACAAACGAGATCAGTGATGGTATTGCCATTGCTGTCAAACAACACATCAAACACAAAATATTAGACACTTTCACCTCAGAACTCATGGCCATTGAAGTTTTCCGCTCTCGTTTATTGTTCATGTTCATGTTTATATTCCTATGTTCATTTTATCACTATTCTCGTTTTTATGCTTTTAATGTTTCCCAATGTTTTCATGTTCCTGTTTGTTGACAATCTGCTGGGGGGGGGGGGGGGGGGGGGGGGCTCTACCCGGTGAGCACCGCCCATCACGTGTGCTCACAGAGTAGAGAATGTCTCCCCACCTAAAGCAGATAGATCACACTCCACACATTTTATCCATACGTTTCTTTTATTCTCACTTAAATAAACAAAAGAGTGACCCACTGAACCTCGCTCTCAGCTCCTAGGAGCTGGAAGGGAGGCAGGCGAGGGTCTCACCTGCAACAGGCTATCATAGCGGGATCACACCTGCTATGATAATCCCTGGCAGGCGAGAAGAAGCAAAAAAAAAAAAAAAAAAAAATCTTGTGGTATATCTTTACGTTACTTGTTCTTGTTTCACCATCATCTTCCCTTTTTATTTTTCACACCTTCATTCTTGCTTACCATCAGGTTTTTTCTCATTATTTCTCATGTGTTCATGTTCCACCATCATCTACCCAGTTCTATTTTTTTTTTCTGGGTTTATCTTCATTCCTTTGTTCCTTTTCACATCATCATCCTTCCTCACTTACTTTCCAACTCCCTTGTTACCGTGTTCATCCTTCCTCATTTAATTTATGTTCCCATGTTTATTCTTCTCTAATTACCATATTATCCCTATGTTGACCTAACTTAAATTATGAATGAATGGAAGAGTAGCTGTGTCAACAACAGTACGATAGGGTACGAAGGGAACGATATGGTCAGAAGGTACATGACATTGTTTTTTTTTTTTTTTTTTTTTTTTTTTTTCTCTCTCCCTTTTAGACTTTTTTTTTTTTTTTTTAACAAATAAAGGTGTCTCCTCCAATCCAGCCTGGCTCCA
>NC_061820.1:18355773-18358273 GCF_019202785.1 Penaeus chinensis
GGGTTTAACGAGTGTCCTGTGATAATCTTGGTGAGGCTTGTAAACTCTGGGCATTCGTAAAAGGGAGATACAGGTGAGAAGGAAAGTGCTTATGGTATAACCCTGTTGTATTGACAATGTACCTTAAGGTTTTATTGATTCAGTGTTTTTTTTACAATAGCGGGATATTGAAGTTGTATTTCACTTCAGAAGCGTATCCATGCTAAATAAGCCAGCCAGTGCTTGTACTGTTACGCGCGCGCAGGTTTCACGTGACTTGGTGATCGACTGTCGATCGTACATCGAAGTCGTGGGTGCCTAATTGAAAGTAGTTTATGCTTTCACGTTACTTGGAAGATTTTGAACGTGTTAGTCAGTTTGACTTCTTCAACTTCCAACGAACTTAATGTGTTATTCTATATTTGTTTTACACATAGTTGTTCTGAAATGTCTTTAGTTGATATTTTGGAGAAAGCTCAAGCGCTTGGCTTGAGTGCAGACGTAGTTCAGGATTTACTAGAAAAGCAGCATCAGATAGATAAGGATAAGGCGGACAGATTCGAGCGGTCAGCCGAACGCGAGGCGAGACGGCTAGAATTAGAATATCACGAGGCAGAGAGGCGACGAGCTCATGATCTCGAGCTTGCTAAAATTAAGCATAGTAGTTCGAACGAGTTAGACAGTAATTCTAGGTCAAATTCGCATATGTTCGAGGGTCTTAGACTGCCTACTTTTGCCGACGGCCAAGATGATTTAGATAGTTATCTACAGCGGTTCGAACGTTTAGCAGAACTGCATGGGTGGAAGCATGAGGACTACCACGTATATCTAGGTACATCATTACGTGGTCAAGCACTTAAGGTGTATATTTCTTTACCAGATGAAACGCTCCGAAATTATGAACGCTTAAAGGAAGCCCTGCTTAGAGCATTTGCTGTTGATGCAGATTCTTATCGAAGAAAATTCAGAGATAGTAAATGTAAAGAAAATGAATCATATGTACAATTAGTGGTTAAGATGGAGCAGTATCTTGATCGGTGGCTATCCATGAGTAATGTTGAGAAAGATTACGCTCGCCTATTTGATTTCCTTATCCGGGAACAGTTACTGACAAATTGTAGTTCTGATTTACGCGTGTTCTTAAAGGAAAGAGGGTGTGAAAGCGCAACGGAGATGGCGGAAGCAGCTGATAGATATCGTAGTGCTCACGCATATCGCGGAAGCAAACTGTCAAGGTCGGTGTAAAAACAGAATTCACCTAATTCTGATAACATTAAATGCCATGGATGTGGGAAGCCTGGTCATATCCGTCCGAACTACCCTAGTAACCCTAGAAACTTTAAGCAAAAGACAGAGGGTAAAGTTAATTTTGTTTTCCAGTCTGAGATGAAACCACAAAACAGTATAATTGATGCTGAAGGCAGGTTGTTTGAAAAACCAGCGGAGGTTATGTTTGACACGGGATGTTCAACTGTAATTGTTAATGACAAATTAGTGCCTGCAAGATTTAGATTGGGGCCTATGGTTAAGGTTTATGATTATCTTGGGGTTCCAAATTCCTTCCCTAAGGTCAGATGTTTTATTCAAAGTAAATTTTTTTCGGGGTGGATTAGTGCTATTGCAGCTCCCCTTAAATTTGCAGATGTGCTTATCGGACTAGTTCCTGGCGTAAAATTGCTTAGTAAGTGCGCCAATACCTCGCTCGAGCACGAACAGAACAAAGACGTAGGCGATGATGCTTCACAAGCTCTTACAAAGGTAGGCGATGTTTCTGTGGGTAATGACTACAAAATCGCGGATAAAGAGGATGTTAATGAGTCTCCTGGTGTCATTGCTATGAGTGTCCAGACTCGCTCATCTATATCAAAAGCGGCTAAGATTACCTCAGCTTGTTCAGAATTCCTAGACCGAAATATAAATAAAGATAAAAAAAGGGAGGAACAGCTAAATTGTCCAACTCTTCAATCTATCAGGGAAAACGTCAAAAGCGGAAAACATATGAGAGTAAAATCGCGCGCAGTAAAATTTGAAATAATAGGCGGACTTATTTACAGGGTATGTCTTGAGAGGAAATATGATTACGGAATTGGAAGTAAGCAGCTTGTTATTCCAGATAAGTACAGGATTCACGTCCTAAATCTGGCTCATGATTCACTGACTGCCGGACATTTCTCTCATCGGAAGACAAGTTTTAAAATATTTTCTAAATTCTTTTGGCCCGGTGTTGGCGCTCACATTAAGAGATATTCTAGATCATGCTCAATATGTCAGAAATTTTCAGCCAAGGGAACTGTACGTAACGTACCTATGAAGAATCTCCCCATAATTTCCGAACCCTTTTCACGTGTTGCCATAGATTTAGTCGGACCATTTTCACCTTGTTCAGATAGAGGAAACAGATATGTGCTTACTGTAATAGACTACGCTACACGATATCCCGAAGCTGTCTCTCTGAAAAAAACATTGATACAGTAACCGTTGCGGAAAGCTTGGTAGAAATATTCTCGAGAGTTGGTGTCCC
>NC_061820.1:18385128-18395128 GCF_019202785.1 Penaeus chinensis
GAGCTTTTTCTATCATGTAAAGGATATGGTCTTGCCAGGACAGTTTGGAGTAAAAAATAACGCCTAGGAATTTGCCAAAGGATCGGTATTGGAGTGGAGTGCCATGTAGAAAGAGTGGAGGTTGGGGACGTAGACATGTGAGAGAAAAGGATGGAGAAAGTTTTGGAGGTAGAAAAGCGGAAGCCATGGTTTGGGGCCCAGGAAGATACTGATGACATTGCAGACTGAAGAAACTGGCAGAGATTTGGCATGGATGTGCCAAAGGCATAGATGGTTAAATCATCAACATATAGTGATGACCAGGCTCCTGGTGGTAGAACTGAGACAATGTCATTAACAGCAAGAAGGAATAAAGTGGTACTGAGCACACTGCCTTGTGGGACGCCTTCGATTTGAGGAAAGAAAGATGATGAGGCAGAGGCAATTTTGACCTGGAAAGTGCGTTGGGAGAGGAAAAACTTTATAAAGACACCCATGTTTCCGCGTATGCCTGGAGAGGACAATTGTTGGGGAATATGGTACTGCCATGTAGTATCATATGCTTTTTCTAGGTCAAAGAATATAGCTAGAACAGATTCATGGCGTGCAAAAGCAGATGTATTATATATCTCAAAATGAGCAACGGGGTCAGCTGTGCTTCAGGCACTGCGGAAACCAAACCGGGAAGGAGAGAGAAGATTGTGAGATTAGTTAACAATTCACTCTAGTAGTTTGCACAAGCAGCTAGTTAGTGCGATGGGGCGACAGTCTTGAGGGAGGGTACCCAATTTATTGGGAATCATCCCATGGAAGGAAAATTTCCTGATGTCCATATGTAGTTGTGAATTGTTAATAGGAAAGATAGGGAGGAAGATGGGAGTTGCCAGAGCATACGATAGTGAATACCGTCAGGGCCTTCATGAGTGTTGCAGGACTACTATAAGGCAGCACTGAGTTCAGAGGAAGAAAAAGGAGCATTACAGGACTCAGCGGAGGATAGGGTGAAGATAATGGGGGTGTGTTTCCTGATGGTCTTAATAGAAGAGAAGTGTGGAGAAAGGTGAGAACCACTACAAACCTGGCTGAAATAGTCACCCAGTTCATTAGCGACTTGGAGAGGATCAGAGATGAGGGTATCTCGAATATGGAGGACAGGGGCTGGATGGGGGGGATGTTTGCCTGATAGTTTATGGATCCGGCGCCAAACATTTGATAGAAGTAGAGGATATAATTGAGGAAACATAATTTCGCCAGCTATTTTTTTTTTTACTATTCCGGATTGTATGACGCAGACAGGCAGAAGCTCTTTTAAAGGAGATAAGGGCTGAAAGTTGGTTAGGGGTACCTCGTTTGTAGCAGTAACTGTTCCAAGCTGCAAGTTTTAAGCGAAGCGCTTTAGTGCAATCAGAATTCCACCATGGAACACATTTGGATGTATAGGGTCTTGAGGTTCAAGGAATAGCTGTATGGGCAGCTCTTAGTACTGTAGTTGTGAAACATTGTATCACATCTGAAATGGATGAGAGGGAGGATGGAGGGATATGAGTAGCAGGGAGTGAAGTGAAGGTACGCAAGTCGGCTCTATCAAAGCACCAGTGTGGGGAGTTAGGAAGCGGTACATATGAAGTAGGAAAAGGAGAACGGGAAAGTGGTTACTATAGGGAAAGTGGTCTAGAACTGACCAAAGGAAAATTAAATGAAGAGAAGGGGAGCATAGAGGTCAGCACATGAAAAAGATTGCATGCATGTATCAAACTGTGTGGGGCAATCTGAATTAAGAATAATAAGGTCAGCTGTGGAGAGGAAGCGATCTAGGGATCGGCCACGGGAGTTGGTGATAGAATCACCCCAAAGAATGTGGCGGCAGTTAAAATCACCAACTATTAGGAAAGCTGGTTGGAGTTGGGAAATTACACTTTCAAAAGCAACAAAGTCAAGGCATATAATGGATGGATTATAAGAGGAAAGGATATGACGTAGCACGGGTCTGTGAGAACGGAAACCGCGAATATTCCAATGGAGGATAGTTATACTTTCGTTGATTTATGAGGAATGAGAGGGGGGAGGTGGTGGAGGGTCTGGGGGAGGGGGTAGTTGTAATATAATGGATTCACGTGTGTATCCAGGAGGGAGTGGAAGGGATAGAGGGGATAGCGGGAGAGTTAATGTAGGTGGAGCTGGAGTAGGGGGGGGATGGGCTGTGTTGTTAGGGAGTTGGAGGAAAGGGAGTAAGGGGCATATGAGTAGGAGGAGGATGAATATCGGCTGTCACTTTGAGTGTGGAGGGAGTGGAATTTGAAGGTGGATGAGGGGTTTCAGTGTCAGTTTGAGACTCGAGTAGATAGTTTTGAATATCTTCATGAGTTTCTGTAATGGAGTTGGTTGGGGAATTTTGTGAAACAAAGGTTTTCTTGTGAGGAGGGGAAGAAGAGACTTGTGTCTGAAGAGTAGGGGCAAAGGAAGGTGGAGGTGATTTTGTGGTAGGGGAAGAGGGGGTGGAACGTTTAGTCTGTCTTCTTCCTTATGATTTGCGAAGTTCTAGCTTCGCCTGGGCCTTCTAAATATGGCCTGGCTTAGGGAGGGAGCTGTAGTAGAGATTGGATTTAGGATGGCAAAAGAATTTGACTGGGGAAGGTAGGAGGTAGAAGAGGGGAAGTTAAATGGAGGAGGGATAGGTTTAGGGGAGGGTGTAGGAGCTTGGGAGGTAGGGGGAGTGGCAGAGTGAGCGACATTACTGCAGTAGGGAGTAAGAGAAAAACCTCATCAACATGCTTACTGTCTGGCTTCATGTAGAGTGAGTCCAAGTCTGAATCTGAGTGTTGATACCTTAGATTAAAATTTGTAGGTGGGGCAGCCCCCTTTGAAATACATTATGGTGGCCACCACAGTTGGTACATGTGCGTAATTGTGCAAAGCAGTTTGATCGCTTATGGCCAGGTTGGGCACATAGAGGGCATCTGGCTGTGGAACGACAATGTTTGGCAGGATGTCCTATACACCAACAATTTTGGCACTAACGAGGAGGAGGTTGATGTGGTCTGACAGGGAGGGATTCTCCAATGATGTAAACATTAAAGGGAAGGTCATGTCTACGGAAAGTAATTTTGGCAATGTTAGTGGGGTTCTTACGATGACCCCTGGGAGGAATGATGCGATATCACTGTACTGATATCGCATCATAGTCCGTGAGACAGGCGAGTAAGTCTTCTCCACAATCTGACCAATGATTATTATAGATAGGGCAATTTGCTGGGGAGATAGAAACAGTCCCGGTGCAAGTAATGAGGGTTGGTTGGGTTAGATTTGATAATGCTATTGCTTGGTTTTCAGACCAGAACGGTAGGGTCGGCTATGGAAAATGACTTTGCCTACTTGTTTTTGGAGACATTGCTGGAAGAGAAGGGTGTTGTCAGAGTAAGGAGCTGTGGGAGGGATCACTAATTAGTCCATTTGGCTGGGCTAAATAGAGTATTTAAGATTTTGGTAGAGATAGGGGTAGTAGAAGGATGGGGGCGTGTGGAAGAGGGAGTAGTGTTATGGAGAGGTTGACAATAAGGCTGTAAAGTAGTAATAAGGGAGGATGGGGTAGTTGATGAAGAAGGTTGTGGGGTAGAGGTGATGCGTGTTGACTAGGGTGGATAATGTACTAGTAGGCATTGAGGAGGGGGTAGTAGTTGTAGTGTTCGGAGCCGTAGTCAAAGGAGAGCCTGGGGTCAGGGAATCGGGAGAGTTTGAATTGGTGGGGCTATTTGTTGATGGGGCAAGCCTAATTGCATCTGATATTGGTATAAAATCTTCATTGTTGGCCATGGTAAGCCTGGAGTATGTTGGGGAGAGAAACAGTCCACCCTTGAAGGGTAAGGGCTAGGCAACCAAAGCAGGGGAATACATTGCCCATGGCTCCCTCAGGCTGTTCAGGACTGGCACAAAGTCAGCCTTTAATCCTTTCAGCATGGCTCTCATACCTTAGGAAGTGGATAGTAGAAGAGGTTGCGGAAGGTACAGAAACAAAATAGTAGGAGGGTAACAAAGACCATGCAAAATAAGTTGAGTCGAGAGCTGAGTCCCCAGGTGGGGAGTCCCAGTCTCCGCCCCTTAAGCCCCCCCACGACAACAACGGGCAAGGGATTGGGGGGGGGGGGGATTTCTTAGAAAACAATACAGTTTCTAGTGTGCTTAGCTTCCATAGATGATCCTCCTACAATCCAGTAACCTGCTGATCTTATTTCATTTAAAGTTATGCCACAACTTTGATCATAAATTCTTTGGTGATATTGACACATCAACAACAGTGGCATTTACCTGGCAAAATAGATGTCTACTTGCTTCATTCAAGTTTGCTTGACTAAGTCTTCCTCGTACTTTTATGATTCCATCTGTATCCATAAATGGATCTAATTTATACAAACTGCTTGCTTTATTTAGGACATTCTCCTTTGTTTGGAAGAACCATTCTTTCATTAGCATGATGTTTACTCTGATGTTCCTTCATTATGACTCTCTCTGCATTTCCAAGCTCTGAAACTGTCACATAACTACATTTCTCTTCTTATCAATTCTCTCCTCAGATGATTCTGTGGTTTTCTTTTACTTACTCTGTAGTCTTAAACACAATGCAGAAACTCTTTTAGCTCTAAACCAATCTGAGAAATAGTATAATCTATCAAGAAATGGTACTTCTTTCCTTGAAGTTACTACAAATGACACTTTCTTTACTTCTGGATCGTTCTCTAAAATGGATCTTTGTTCACAGGAACTTACACAATTATTAAGTTTCTTCCAAAGAAACTTTGGACCATTCCACCACATAAAATTATTCACTAATTCTTTGACACAAAGTCCACGTGCAGCACAATGTGCTTGATTTGACTCTGACTGCACATAATTCCACTGAATAGGATCAGTCCTATCTCCAATATACTGAACTCTATTTGCAACAGAAACATAAAACCTTTTGATGTCATTTTAAGTGTATCTTTTCTAAACATATCCTTTATATTTTTATAATCAAGTTCCTTTCTTAACATGACACTTACTTTAGTTGACACTACTGCTACTGTCAGTTCCAATCTTGGAATAGTAACAGCTTTCAGTGGAGTAACTCTAGACTTGGTCATAACTAAAGAACAATTAATTTCATCATTAACATTAACAAATCTAATATATGAACGCTGTCAATAGCCATCTTGGCAGGCATCTGGAAAATGGTGTAACTCTATTGATTTAATTTCTGCAAAGCCTTCTGGTGTATAACATCTTGGCAACTTAAGGTTCTGCAACTCACGTAATTCATTTCTCCATTTTTCCCACAAGGGTTTAATGTGATCAGGCACAAGATCATCCCATTCTTCTTTACTCCCACAAAAACCCTGCAGTATTTTCTTTCCTAATAGAATAAGAAACTAGTCCCAAGGGATCAAATATGGAGCTTACTGTTGACAGAATTCCACTGCTGGTTAATGGCTTGCTATTGAAATTAACTTGAACCTCAAGCTATTCCTTGAACCTCAAGACCCTATACATCCAAATGTGTTCCATGGTGGAATTCTGATTGCACTAAAGCGCTTCGCTTAAAACTTGCAGCTTGGAACAGTTACTGCTACAAACGAGGTACCCCTAACCAACTTTCAGCCCTTATCTCCTTGAAAAGTTTCATATTCTATGCACCATTTTATTCCAAGTGTTCTTTCTATCGGTAGTGTATCCTTTGTCAAGTCAAGACTTTTAATGCTGTCAGATATTACTTCTGGACTAATAGCAAAAATCACTTCCTTTGTGATTAAGGAAAATTTGTGAAATGTGAAACATTCTAATTTACATAAACTCTTACTTCTGTCAATCAAGTCAATAGCTTCAGTTCCTGTTGACCTGACATTAATACATCATCTAAATGAAAATTATCACTGACAATAGCTGTTTTATGACCACAATCCTTTTCATACTGACCTGCTACCATCTTTAATGCAAAGTATGCAACACTAGGAGTTCATCAAAAAGGTAAACTGTCATTTTAAATTCCAGTATTTCATCTTCTAAATTACCATTTTTCCACCATAAGAACCTAAGTAAATCTGTTTCGACATTCAACTTTAACTTGATAGTACATTTGTTTAATGACAGAAATAAATGCTACTGGTTCTTGGCAGAATCTACACAACTCACATAAGATAATTGGTTAAGTCTGGACCTTTCAAAAGGTTATCATTCAATGATATATTGTGATAGCAAGCACTGCAGTCAAAAACTACTCTTATTTTTCCTGGCTTTTTGGGATGGTAAAATCTAAGATATGAAATATACCAAACTTTGCCTTCATCCTTACTTAATTCTTCCTTCTGGACTGGTTCTAAATAACCTTTCTCTATGAAATCAATCATAAAGTTGACATAATGTTCATAGTAATCTTTCTTTTAAGATTCATTAACCTGTGCAAAACTACATCTCTATTATTTGAGAACTTGAAATCTACATTCTTTAAAGGCAGAGGCATTTCATAATGACCTCTTTCAACCTGATGAATTCCTTCTCTCATTATTTTTATTAACCTTTTATCATCTTGAGAAATAGGACAATCATTATTTACTTCATTGAAATTAAGCTCAAACATATTTCTTACTTGTTCAGGACTAATAACCTCTTGGAACATTTTTTCTCATGGTTAATTATTACTTCTCGAATCATTGTTCTGTGTAATGTGACTACATCTACTTCCTCTAACTTTACCTATAATGCCCCAACCAAGATCAGTTCAATTTGCATAGGGATAATTGTCATTGCCTGTAATGATTTCCTTTGCCTTAATTGCCTTAATACAGTTAGGACCAATCAAGAGTCCTACATCATCATTGTAAGGCATTAGTTTCTCAACTATTCTTTCCAAATATGGCCACTCTCTGGCTGTTTCAGGTCTTGGTATTTGATCTCGCCTGCAATGAATAAGCATGAGGCAATGGTATATCTCTATTTTCATACATACCCTTTACAATTAGACCACAAGTTTTAGAGCATGTAACAGTTAGTTCACCATCAATATCTAACTTACCTAGGGTACTGTTTTTAATAAAACATATATCAGACTGATCATCAAGTAATACATTCACCAAAATCTGCTCATCATTTTCATGGTGCAACCAAACAGGAACTATCACTGAGTTAACATCCATAGCAATACACTTGTTAACTTTAATTGTATTAGAAACAACAGCCTCTTTTTCTTATTCCTTAACGTGAACTTTATTTACAGACTCCCATCTGTTATTTTACATTAGTGCATCATCATGGAGAGAAGTAAGATGTAATCCATTACAAGTTTTGCACTTGCTCCTTTGACAATATCTTGATATGTGTCCTCTCTTTAGACAACCTCTACATAATTTGTGTTTATCAACAAATTGCCTTTTGTCTTTCAAAAGTTGACTGCAAAATGGGCATGCAAATCTAGCTTTGTCACTCATTTTGTTATTAATTTCACTGGTTTCTGTGACAAAGCTCTTCACTGACATTGACTTCTGTTTTCATACATTTACAGTTATATTACCTCCAACATTTATCTTGAACTGCAATGATTGAAGTTCTTGGGTTGCATGCTTTTAAAGCTTCCTTTCTTACAAATGTACAAAATTTTGTGAAAGAGGAAAATTCTGCTGAATATAATAAGCCATCATCACTCTCATCATCAAGTTCACTGGCTTTATATAGCTCTCTATCTACAAATGTATTCCATCTTTCAACTATAGGATGTGGCAATTTCTGTAACATTCTCTGATTCTCTTTGGGATCTTTTAATATATTCAAATACTGAATGCTACTCATTGCTGTCTTACATGTCTTCAAGATATCAGAAACATTCATCAAAGCTGAACAAAAAGGCCTTTAGCATATTCATGTGTCTTCCTTCCTTCCTTCTCTGTTGTTCTACTTGCAATTTGTTCGACATGAATTCCACACGTGAGTGAGTGAGTGAGTGAGTTAATGAGTGAGTGAGTGAGTGAGTGTGCGTGCGTGCGTGTGTGCGTGCGTGTTTGTGTTTGTGCATATATATATATACATATATGTATATATATATGATTATATATACAATATATATATAATATATATATAATATATATATAATATATATATAATATATATATAATATATATATATATATAATATACATATAATACATATATATATATATATAATATATAATATATATATATATATAATATATATATAATACATATATATATATATATATATATATGTGAATATTATATATGTAAGTATATATCTATATACGAATATATGCATATATATATGAATATAGAAATGTATATGTATACATCTGTATATATACATATATATGTATATATATACATAAATATATATATATATATATATATATAAAATATATGAATACTGTATACACACACACACACGTGTGTGTGTGTGTGTGTGTGTACGTGTTTTTGTGCTTTTCGGGACAGAAATTTGGCTCGGGTTTTCGAAAAATTTACTTTTTAACATTTCATAAATCACTTTCTTCAATTTCTGCATGTTCCTATTGACATCCAGTGCCATCCATTACCCCACCCCCCTTCAACCCCCGGTTCCCCATGCATCCCCTAAGATCGTTGGGTAGAGGAAACTTAAACAAAATCTGATTTTGGAACTTAGTCTCTGGGAGGGAGCGTCGCCCTCGGTAACAATTACCCATCAGGGGTATCTAATAACAAAAGTCCACTTATAACGTCTTTTGCTTCTTCATCTGCATACTTGCTTAAATTATACATTCTTTCAGCTGCCACTTTAGTTTTTGACTTAATGAAAGTCTCAAATGACTTAAATCACATTGAATACTGAAATAGGTCACCTTTGAAGACCTTGTTCCGGCCTAGGAAATGAGTCACTCATTTGCCAAGCATTAAGAATTTCAGCAATTGTTGAATTCTTTCCTTTTCATCTGTTTTCCCCCTGAACAGGAAATTTTATCTGTTTGATTGACTAACACCTCATTCCTTGGAAAATATGAATTAGCTTTAGGAATCACATTACTCACATATTCATCGTCAAGATTTAGTCTCTCTCATATCTTCTTTCAGTGACTCTCCCTTATTAATTCATCATATTCTTCATTTGATTTAACTTTACTCTCAGATACAGAATGTTTATGGTGTGGCAATGTTTTCAAATGGGACTCCAAATACCTGTTTGTATAATCTTGCTTACTCTCAATATTTAGTTCATCTGTGGTAAAAAGCTTATTATCAATTCCTGATTCTTCTAGTTTTGCATTTTCAATTTATTTTTTACCTTCATCATTTCTAATTCTAACCTTGCTAACTTATGAATTAATTCTTTCTTATTTTTTAAAGAAACATTTGAATGCCTAGAATGTCCACTACTCCTAGTACTACCTGTAACTTGTAAAAACTGTTTTGATCTTTCTCTGATGTCAAATATAAGCCTATATGTGTTTTCCTCACATTTAATATATTGATCTAAAAAGTTATTAGAAGGCTCCAAATCTTCATAGCTATCATATGCATTCTGTAAAGCTTCAAGCTTGGTTATTAGTGAGGTCCTAGCTTCCTTAACTTGATTAAATTCTAGATCATCTAATTTATTATTTATGCCAATGTAAACTCTCTTCCAAGCAGATTTTGCACTCAAAAATGTCTTACAGACATCAGCTTCGCATTCATAATCTGTTTGAGTCTAAGTTTGGTTAATCTTTACGATTTGGACGCACTAAGCTAGGGCAAATTGAAGATGATATTCTTATAGAGTGCAAAAAGTTACAGTCGCCGCTCACAGCCCAAGTCCAGTCGGTGCTCCAGCGGCTAAGTCCACTCGTTCGGTGCGAAAGAATAAGTTGCCGCGCAGCTCGTACACCGCGTTCTGTCTCTACCTTGCCGTGCATCTCAAGGTGAAGAGAATGTTTGCCAGGGTGTGTTGGGGGGCAGAGCCCCCCATCAACCCTCCCCTCGGGCAGTGCCCAAAGGGCACACCCAGTCACGGCAACTTAGACTGTGGAGTA
>NC_061820.1:18407628-18412628 GCF_019202785.1 Penaeus chinensis
AGAAAAAGTTCTGTCAGAAATGAAATTTTGAATAAAACAAGGGAAGTTTCCACGTAATCCGAAAGCATTAAGTTTTCTGAGTAGGCCATATCGCCATGTCATGTCGTAGGCCTTTTTTATATCTAAAACTACTGAAATCAAAAAAAAAATTTTGGCAATTGCCTCTTGAATATGACTGTCCAGCTTTACTAGTTGATCGAGAGTTTGGAGCCCCTTTCGGAAGCCGCACTGCTCGTCAACTAGCAAATTACTGGAATTTAAAAAATGCAATAGCCTACTATTAACAATTCTTTCCATGACCTTGTATAAGCAACTTGTCAACGCAATTGGGCGGTAGGAGATGGCAAATCTGGGATTACCCCCTCCTTTCAATATGGGAATGATATGGGCGAAGTGCCATGAGTTTGGAAAAGTGTGGCTTTTCCAAATTTCATTGTACACTTCTAGCAACTTAATCATGTCATCATGACTACTTGCTCACCTCTACCACCCACCCGTAGGGAACCCCATAACGTATGATGAGCATTAAAATCACATAAAATTACTTTATTTTGTGGCAGACGTTCCTGAAGAGCAAAAAGCTCATCATAGATTATCACTTTATCAGGCGGACAATAAACTGAACATATAGCCAGATACGTGCCATTTATTTTTACTTTGCATGCGACAAACTCCAAAGTAGAATCAATAGTCACTTCTGTAAAAGGGAGGCTTTGGTGGATGTACATGGCGACTCCGTCTCCACCCCTACCCTCACGATCCTTCCGACATAAATGGTAGTTCTTCAGCGATACGACCTCGTCAGAGACGAGGTTTGTTAAATTAGTTTCTTGGAGAACTATAATATCGGGAGCATAGGACGAGGCTAATAATTTAAGGTCATTTACTTTAGATCTAAGACTTCGACAGTTCCATTGTATAATGGTTGACGCGATGATTACGTTTTATGGGGTTTGGAAGTGCCTTGTCCACCAGTTTTAATTTTCTTTTTATGGGAGGGAGGCGCCTCCTCTCCCTCGCTTCCCGGGGACCTCTCACGGGATGGTTTGGAGACAGAAGCCTCCATGTCCTGCACCTCCTGGCGAGGGAGACGACTGACAGACTGCGACCTGCTTCTCTCTCGAGAAACCTATCGCGAGCCAGATGAAGTCCTCACAGGAGTAGCCCGGACGGGGAGGTGCGCTCCGGACTGTGATTCGGTATCATCCTCCTTATGTTGTTTAGGCTGGGTTGATGCAGCCATTTTATCGACCAATTTTGTCAGTTGATATACTTTAATGTTTAGTTCTTTAACGGTTTGTTTAAGTTCAGCAATTTCCTTGGCTGCAAGCTGCTGACTGACATCACTTGCAATAGGGGTGTTGTTAGTTACTGCAGCAGCATAGGAAGTATCGGGTTTATGTGTCAAACTTTCCACTTTCCTCTTAGCTTCAGTATAACTAACTTCATGCTTTCTCACATATGCCAATGACTCAGTCTCCTTCTTCAGGATGCTGCACTCAGCAGATCCTGAATGATGGGGACCTCCACAGTTAGCACATTTGGAAATTTGGTTAGTACATGTGATGGTGTCATGGGCTTCAGCACATTTCCGGCAAACAAATTTAGTTGTATCTTTGTCAATACATCTTAATGAGGTGTGTCCGAATTTTTGGGATCTATTACAATGCATTGGCTTTTGGACATAAGGTCTTACTTGAACACGTTCATAACCGACAATGACATATTCAGGGATTTTATTCAAAGTAAAAGTAAAAAAACACAGTCCAGTTTTCGTTCGCACATTCCCGTCCTTCTTGGTCATACAATGAACGTCCACTACGTCTTGGTCCATCATGCTCTCGAGAATTGAAGTTTCTTCCATCATCCTCAAATCCCTGTGAAAGATTACTCCCTTACAGGTATTTGGGCCAATAGGAATAGTTACTCTCACTCGAAGATCATGAATTTGCGTCAGCTTAAGTAAATCCTTAATCTGGGAGTTATATTGTACTTTTACAAAGAGGCTTCCATCTCGTAATTTTTTTACAAAATCAAAATCGCCGTTCACTTGACCATCAAGGACCTTTTTGATGATAAAGGGGTTCACGTTCATAAGCGACTGATTTTCGTTCACGCATTTTACATTCGCGAACCTTGCATTCTGGGTGGGGATTTTGAAAATTGGTCGTCTCGTCTTGTCATTATTGGGGGTTCCGTTGTTCGTAGTCTTATTGGTCTGAGAGTGGTCATGAGTCGCCCCCCCCCTCCTTGAGGAGGAGAAGGGGTAGCCGGGGAGTCATTCATTCGGAGTATCGGACCAGGTCCGACCCCTTTGCTCAAAAACGTAGTCCTGAAGGGACAAAAACCTCTTAACTGTTGTTATCAACCTAACTGCAATATCTAAGAGAGTAAATCAGTTTTTCGTCCTCTACCCCCTCAGTGGAAGCCCGGTTACGTTCTCCAGTACCACAGAGGGATCGAGTTATGAGTGGGGCACTTCCTTACCGCCGAACTTGCCTAGGCGAAGGACGGTAATTCAATGCCCACCCCCCAAGCGAATACGGGAGTTTCACAAGGAACTCCGGTAGGCTCAGGAAAGTCACATTAGGAGGAAAAGAAATTAGGACCAAAGAAAAAGTACGCCCAAATGACGCCTCAGACTACTGGGCCTCCCTACCCAGGGGTCAAAGCCACAAGGGCTACCCTGGTGTAGAAGAGAGCTGCGGGTCTGAGGTGGGGTGCTGACTACTTCTACTGTAGCCTCGGGTCACCTGCAAAACAAAAGCACTGAAGGTGCTGGCAAAGCACAATGATGGTTCTGTATTTACAGGTTTTACTTTACTCCAGTTTACGTCATTTAACTCAGGAACAACAACGTCAAGCGAGACGAGAGGCCCCGGGCTCCAGGGTAGCTCAAGTGGCACAAGACTTTGTTTTTGTTGTTACTGCATTATAAAGAAGGTGTTGCCTCATCAAGAGTTCATACACGAGTGTGCTCCTCCACTAACGTTTTTATTTTTTTATTTATTTTTTTTTATAGCAGTAGTTAAACATGCGTTTTTCCCGCCAATTCAAGGCAAGGTGAAATCAGGTAAGGCTTCAAGATCTACTAATTGACTCCTTTGTGGCTAAGCAGTAGCAGAGCCATCTATGTACAGAGACATTTCACAAAAAAAAAAAAAAAAAAAAAAAAAAAAAGAGCACAGCATTTTCCCCATTTTTTATTAATTTTCCCCGGCGGCAATTGGTTAAGGGAAAAGAGGTCAGCCCACGAAGGAAGATGGTAGAAGTGGCGTACATACATTCTACTAACAACTTCAACACCGCAACGGGGTACCATGAACTAGCCAAGGTCGTCTCTCACCTGATTACCGACGTGACCTGGCCGCCAAGTACATGTATATATACCTCTTTGTATCTCTAGGTCCGTGATACTCCGGGCTAGTACAATGGTAACGTGCCGGCCTCTCATCCGAGGGGTCGGCGGTTCGCGTCCCGCCCAGGCGCGAGAAGTTGCAATTGTCGCATGGAGGTTACTGCGGCGGTGAGGACTAAGTCGAGTCAGCACCAGCTGACACACGTTAGCGAGTCGACATTAGTCGACACATGCCGGGCTCCCCTCATTGGCATAGCCCGGGCGAAGCTCAGCTTCGCATATCGAACTCATCCTTATCTTGGTCCGTATGCCCTGATGAAGCAGTAAATGCGAAAAGGCCTTCGGCACATTCGTGTGTTTTCCTGTACTTCGTTGTTCTACATGCAATTTGTTCGACATGAATTCCACATATGTGTGTATATGTATATGTGTGTATATATATATATATATATATATATATATATATATATATATATATGCATATATCTATGTATATGTATATATACATACATATATGTTTATAAATATGTATACATATATATATGTATATATATATTTATAAATATGTATGCATGTATATTATATATATATATATATATATATATATATATATATATATATATATATATGTGTGTGTGTGTGTGTACGTGCGTGCGCGTGTGTGTGTGTGTGTGTGTGTGTGTGTGTGTGTGTGTGTGTGTGTGTGTGTTTATATATACATATATATATATATATATTTATAAATATGTATTTATGTATATTATATATATATGTTTATATATACATATATATATATGCATATATATACACACGCACACATTTCTCTCTCTCTCTCTCTCTCTCATTATAATAGAAATATATAATAAGAGCATGTCAACATTCGGAGATATTTGAATGGATAGCATAATATTGCTATATTTATCAACTTGAAAAGGAATCAGTATATGCAATTAACCCTACACATGGGCACACTTATGTTTATATCGCAATAGGTAAATCTGTCGGGCTACTATCGTGATTTATTCAAATTATGTAATTATGTAAAGACCATAATAAATAATAGTGAAGTAAAAGGACGATAAACAAATAAGCTAAAGGACGATTCGCACAGTAGGCCCCATTTATCATGTTTCTGAAAACATTTGCTCTCATATATATGTATGTATATATATATATACACATATATATACATATATATATATATACATATATATATATAAATATATATATGTACCCCTTAATACATATATTGAGTGACTGTTTAATCTTTTAATTGCATATATTTACCTGGAAATCATATGGAAGCTACGTTGCATATAATTAGATTCATTACCCGTTCATTGAGATGTAATCCTAAAGATCTTTACAGGTTACTGCCGGCAATGCGCAATGCAGGGCCCTATATTAACAAACCATCTGGTGCAGCATGTCCTAGAAGCGGACAAAGGAAACAATGCAACACTCACGTCGTGGTGCTTGGAAGACCTTACAAGTGATGGCGACAATTACAGCACCTATGTGACTGGTGTCAAGGTGGCATATTCTCAAGAAGGAGCAGCTCTTGAAACTACCTACATGGCTAAGATAAATCCCAGCGGAAATGAGAGTAAATCTGGAAGTTTGACTTCCTCAATCTTTGAGA
>NC_061820.1:18417628-18420128 GCF_019202785.1 Penaeus chinensis
CGATCGGTTTATCGAGAGAGAGGCAAATCGCAATCTGTCAGTCGTCTCCAAACCATCCCGAGAGAGGTCCCCGGGAATCGAGGGAGAGGAGGCGCCCCCTCCCATAAAAGAAAATTAAAACTGGCAGACAAGGCACTTCCAAACCCCATAAATCTTCGCGTCGACCTGAAATTATTAGCCTCGTCCTATGCTCCCGATATTATAGTTCTCCAAGAAATGCATTTAACACTCCTCGTCTCTGACGAGGTCGTTTCGCTAAAGAACTACCAGTTATGTCGGAAAGATCGTGAGGATGGGGGCGGAGGCGGAGTCGCCATGTATATCCACCAAAGCCTCCATTTTACTGAAGTGACTATTGATTCTACTTTGGAGTTTGTCACATGTAAAGTAAAAATTAATGGCACGTATCTGACTATATGTTGAGTTTATTGTCCACCTGATAATGTGATAATCTATGATGAGCTCTTTGTTCTTTAGGATAGTCTGCCACAAAATAAAGTAATTTTAGGTAATTTTGATGCTCATCATACGTTATGGGGTTCCCTACGGGTGGATGGTAGAGGTGAGGAAGTAGTTAAGTTGATTAATGATTCTGATCTGATCTGAACGATGGTAGCCCGACGCAGGTGGACAATAATACTGGTAATTTGAGCTTTATTGACTTATCACTGGTCTTTTCATCAATAGCAGCCAAGTGCCTGTGGCACACGTTTCACGACTCGTTGGGAAGCGATCATCTTCCTATTTTCATTGAATATTCATGCGACACAGTGAGAATGCCTTCAGAACCTAAATAAAACATAAGAAGAGCAGACTGGGTTGCCTTCACAAGGAGCGTCAAGCTCGAACTTGTTGGAGAAACCATTGATGATAAAGTACACAATATTCAGAATTCGATTTTAGAAGCAGCATTGCTATCCATTCCTAAAACTTCGACTGATAGCGTTAGGCATAGAGTTCCATAGTGGACACCAAATTGCTGCAGGGCTCTGTGCCGACGCAAGCTTAGCAAATTACCATCCCGCATTCCTGACCACCAAGGAAGCGGCTGAGCTGCAACCTATTCACTTTGCCACAGTAAAACTGAACAATCATATTCATGAGGCAATTGCCAAAAAAGATTATTTGATTTCAGTATTTTTAGATATAGAAAAAATCCTACGACATGAGATGGCAATGTGGCCTACTCAGAAAACTTTATGCTTTTGGATTACGTGGAAACTTGCCTTGTTTTATTCAAAATTTCATATCTGACAGAACTTTTGCTGTCTAATTGTTTTCTGACAATGTCACTTTTTCGGACATTTTTGTCCAGGCAAACGGGGTCCCACAAGGAAGTGTCTTGTCACCTACATTATTTCTATGCATGATCAATGACATCTTACCAGCCCTTCCTCGGGATCTTAAATACTCATTGTATGTTGTTGATTGTGCATTATGGTATTCCAGTAATAATGCAGAATTCTCGGCAAATCGCATCCAACTGGCACTGGATATGAGTCATAACCAGGGCCTCCAGTGGGGTTTTAAGTTTTCCACAAGAAAGAGTATTGGGGTAATTGGTAATAAACGGGGAGCTGATAGAAAGTCTTTGCTAATGATATATAAAGCCCTGATTAGGTCTAAAGTAGATTATGGGTCAATCGTGTATGGTTCGGCATCGAAAACAAGTTTGAAAGATTTGGATGCTGTGCAGAATGTGTGTTTGCGTGTGTCTTGGAGCCCTAAAATGTACTTGGATCAAGCATCTTGAGGTGGAGTCAGGAATACCTCCCCTCCGACTCAGACGCGGCCAGTTAGCACTGACCTATGCCGCAAAGGTGGCTCGAGACCCGAGCCACCCTAGTGGTAATGGAGGCACGAAGCCCTTTGCCACGCGATTCCACGACCTCGTCGAGAGAGTTGGTATATATCTCTCTACCATCGATACCCTGTTCCATTCAAATATAGCGCCATGGAAACCCCCAATTTTTCTATCATGGAAGCCTGGCTTTCATCAGCCAAAGCTATGTCGCCGGAGGTGGAGGTACGCCAGAGGTTCAGAGAGATCCTTTTTAAATATCTCCCTTTTTTTCATATATATACACCGACGGCTCCAAGACAGATCAGTGTGTGGGTGCGGGTGTATGGTCGACTGAATGTGAACTAAACTTTCTTGCTGAACTTTTTTGCCATTGACAAAGCTATTGATTTTGCACTATCGACGACCCACGATAGAATAGTTATTTTTTCAGATTCATTAAGTTCACTTAAAGCTCTTAAATCCTTAGAAACCACTAAACATGAACTGCTGGGTAATATCATTCGTAAGTTACATGGTGCCAACAAATCAATCAAGCTAATATGGGTACCAGGCCACTTTGGTATCCATGGCAATGAACAGGCTGACAAATTAGCCAGGTCAACTGGCGATCTGGACATTAACATTAGGAAAAGGGTAAACATTTGAGATAAGCAGGACTAATAACCGACTTCTTGGTGACTAAGCACTTGTAGAGTC
>NC_061820.1:18436123-18441123 GCF_019202785.1 Penaeus chinensis
TAAAAATGAATTATAAAAACGTTGAAGTCATTAAGTAAGAGAAATAAATGTATAAATGAATGAAAAAACACTTAGATACCCAGTTACCATAAACTATTTACATGGAATGAATAAACACTCCCGAAATAAGAGTGGTCATCTGGCTTATTTGCCACTCACTGATTCGAAGCATCCGAAGCTCAAGGAGGAAAACTCTGGAGATAAAAAATGGCAATAGTTTTATTGGTACATTTTCCAAAGAAAACATGGTTTGACAGCAACAGTGTAACCATGTTGGATGCAGCACACAATTTCCTCTTCGACATTTCTTTTGAAAGAACTTTGAGAGTCACAGACAACTACTCCATAGCCGTGAGACATAAGAATTCCGTTGCAAGGACTATACCTGCCAACTCCGTTTGTGTAGTACTGGCCCAATTTTGCACTTAACTTTGTTGTTGGAAGCCAACCTTGTAGCCAAATTTTACGGATCCGTCCGCGTAACTTTCTGTGTGTTCCTTTACCGTTCCTAACGCAGTTTGTTTTAACACGCAGTTATGTACACTGTTTTTTTTTTTTTTTTTTTTTTCTGTGGTACACAATCATAATAGATTTTTTTCATGGGAGAATTAATCAACATTTTGGTATTTTACTAATTGAGACATTAAGATTTGTAATGTTCATGCAGATTTTGTGTATCAGAAGGCACACGTGTTTGTGACTAGTCATGGTTGCTAGCGTGATTCTATGTTGCAGTTGTTTTTGGCAGTCTGTAAGATACAAGAGTTCCCTCCGAGCTTTGACTTCAAATATAGTGGAAATAAATATTATTCTATTTAAAATGGATGTTAAGTTTAGTTCTGTTCTCATGTTCACTATCCTTGCTGTTCTCGGGGTGCCGAGGATAATCCTCATAGCTTAATTTTGCACTACCTCCAAGCTATTTTTTTCTGACTTCTTATACTGCAACAAGTGCAGTACATGGTAGTCTACAACTGACCTTATAAAAGTCAATTAACACATTCTAGTGAGCCTAACATTGATGCCATGTTCTCTTCCGACAAGAACTTTCAATGGTTTCAATCTCTCTCAGAGTCTTCTTTAGAGAAAGGATCTGGTCTGCATCATTTACGTTCACCCCGAGATGTTTTTACTTCTGACACATGTCAATCTCCTGGTCCCCTATGTGAAAGGTGGGTAGGGGTATGAAACATGGGTTGAGAGCCGTTGTTTTCTCAGCGGAGATGCCTAATCCAGACTCATGAGCCCTCGTTGTGAGTTAGATGAGACTTATTTGCATTCTCTCTTGTGATGATGCTCTGACACATGACATCAGCATAGCATATAATGGATTCACCATCTTCAAGTGGAATATCTACCACCAGCTTGAGCCTAAGGACATTGAACAACATAGGGCTGAACACTCCTCCCTGTGGCGTCCCAAGTTCAAAAGATTGTGAAGTGGAACTACTCGCTCCCCTGAACAAGACCGTTGCAGATTTGTTCAATAGATACATTCTATTCCAGGTAATAATTTACCTCAAATAGCAAAGCTTACTAATTGTTCTAGCATAACTTCTCTTTTCAATATCAAAAGCTGACTTAAGGTAAAAAAAAAAAAAAAAAAAAAAAAAAAAAAAAAAAAAAAAAACAGGGTGCATCCCTGTTAGAGCTTGAAAAGTATTCTGCTAGGCAGAATACATTGTGACAAACTTAACCTGTACAGGTGCAAAAGGGGATTACCAGCTACTTGAGCTATAAGGCAGAGGATACTTAAGGTAATTCCATCCTCACCTGGGGTGGACAATTTTCCTTTGATCAGTTCCCACTCGGTAATCTCAGCAAAGTCTGAAAGGTCGGTATCAGAACATCCAATCTCAATGGCAAATTTATGTCTTGGGATACCTCTTTCTAGGATTTTATACATCATTAAAGCTTCCTTCAGAGAGGACTTGACTGAGTTGATTAATTCTCAATGCCCTGAAAGCTGTAGCATAAGGCACTATAACCGGTTTAGGCAAGATTCATTCATCTATGGTTTATATAAAACAAGAACAAGACAGTGTGATGTTGTGTCTGCAAGAATCAGGCTTGGATATAGATTGTATTGGCAGGTCAGTACAGTTTGTAATGTCGAAGAAACTAAGTGTAAACTGTGTAATGAAGAATATAAGCGAACACTTGTACATTATATTTCAAAGTGCCATGTGTTACAACCTTTCAGATCACCTAGCATGAGGTACCAAGAACTATGTAACTAATTCATATCATCTGATGTCTTAAAAGATATACTTATTTTGTATCCTAAATTTGGAATGTAGTATTACATAACCGCATATCAAATGTATTAATGCTTTTCCATGCCCAAGTTATATACCGGCGTGGCAAATGACTGGATAAAGGACTGTGCAGTTAGCCGGGTGGTAAATAAAGGACTAAATTTATGTACAATTTTAGACTAAGGTGATCCTTGACTAAGGAGCATATCTGCTTGCGCAAGAGGACTATGGAACTGCAGGGCGTTAGTTGGTTTGCCTGAAATTCGATTATTTTATTCCAGACCTCAGACGTTGAGATGTTATTGTTAATCCTTTTGTAGGAACTGTTCAAGGTGTTAATTTCTAGTATGGTTTTTAGTTCCTGTAGATTTTTGTTAGGCTTAAGAAACTGCAAAAGGCTGTCACGGGTATTGTCCTGCTTGTAGATATCAAAAAGCTCCCGGACTTGCTTTTGTTCCCTTAATAGTGTAGGGTCACCTACCCACTTCGGTTGTTTTGAGTGTTATGAGTTTTTGCATTTGAAGGTTTTCTTTGGACAGACCCAGTTGTTGTAGTAATCAGTGACCACTTTCGTCATGTCCATGGAGAATTTATCAATGCTCGTTACTGTGTAATCATTATACTAGTCATAAATACGTGATTTAAAGTAATGCTCAAGATAAGGAGGAATAGAAATTTTAAATACTACTTTTTTTTTTTTTTTCAAATTGACTATTATCAACAGCATATATCTTTTATATTGCAAAGTGGAAACTGATTAGCTCTGTTGCAAACATGCTTCTGATGTTTCCATGAACAAGATCCCTTCCTATTACATTATTTAGCCTCCCTCCCCCCCCTGGCACCTGAGTTTCCCTTTCTGGTCATAGATCTATACACAAAACGTCTTTGCCATTTTCATTACATTGACTATCTCCAAATGTATAATGTCTAGCAAAAAAATATCCTATGCATCTTGTGCTGTGATTCTGAAAGTTGGGCAGTGAATCAGTTTGAATCTGTCTACATCTTGCGTATACATTGTACAGAGAGAAAATCCAGAGGCTGGTCAATTATGTAAATGCTGATATTGCACCTTGTCATCGGACATCTGCTCCAGCTTATGCATATGGTGTCACTGCCATGAGTCTGTCATTCCTGTGTTCGTATAGGAGTGGTACCTTTTCATTCCAGGGACGGTTTTTATTTTAGTGGCTGATGTGAAAGGCTCTTGTAAACAAATAATGTCAACATTATTGATAGGAATATAGTAAAGCAAGTCTTTAATTCGACGGTTGACACTACATATATTCGATGAAAGAAAATTAATTGTTTTCTTGTCCCCCATCACACCCTGTTATTAGCTAATTGGTCAAATCTTTGTTTGATGAAGCTCTGATTTGCATATGTCTTGCATAGCATCATACATTTCTGTTGCTTTTTGTCTATTTGAAAAGGATCTGCGCATAGCATCATACATTTCTGTTGCTTTTTGTCTATTTGAAAAGGATCTGCGCATTTTCCTTATTTTGATATTATATGTATAACTTGTGTGGGTTGGTGGCGTCACACAGCACTGGGTGGGGTGTAACTGGGCTGGGCATTGCCACCCCTTGGTCGATGGGTACGGTCGGCCGGAGGGGTTTGCGTAGCGACTTGTGGGGGCAGTTACGGTTGCAGGCCATCACACCTTGCGCTCCGCACCTAACGCACTTCTTCACGATGGTGACGGTGTCTTCGTTGTCCTTGTCCTTCTAGTTGTTTCTTGCGGGCAATCCTTTGTCTGATGAGATTCTGCACAGACAGTACAAGAGGAAGGCCCGCTGGACATGGTGCAAGGGAAATGGAGATCCTCTCGCTATGCCGAAGTCCAACAGAAGCAACAAAACTACGTTGCCCTGATCAGTACAAGCTGTTTCTTTCCTTCAATATTTAGCTATGTGGCTGTAACCCTGGCACGTGTAGCAGGCCACAACCTCTGAGCTCCACGATGGAATAGAACTCGACTCGATGTACCTTCCAAAGAAATGGTATTCATTGGTGACTGTTCTCCACTCCATACAGTTAGATCCTCTGTGCTTAAAAAACATCCTGAGGAAGCAGTGCTTCCTCAGCGGCAGCCTCCTTCGGAAATCTGGTAACCAGGTATTCTCCGTATCCTTTGCTTTTGGGCTGATAGTCGTCTTTATTCTGGAGGGAAATCATTAACCATCAGGGCCGCGTAGTTTTGTTGCTTCTGTCCAACCTAGGCATAGCGAGAGGATCTCCATTTCCCTTGCACCATGTCCAGCGGGCCTTCCTCTTGGAGGGGAGGCAGCTGGCTGACCTCCCTCATCCACCTGACTTTCTCTGCCGTTGACGTGTCCTCAGGAAAGGCCAGTCGTATGTACCTGTCCCGGGGGCGATGGGTTCGCGCTGGCTTGGCTTTTCTCTGGTTGGTTCGTCGGTCAAGTTGCTTGAGTCACACGATGCGGTCTTCATTTTCTTCTTTTTTATCTTGAGTTGAAATCCTTCGTCATCAGCGTTAGTGTCGGAAGGTGAATCCTTAATGTTCAAATCCTATGCTCAGTGGAAACAACCCTCTCATAGGGCGGAGGTTTGAGGGTACTTGGCATTACGGGGCCCCCCCTCCCCCCCCCCCCCCCCCATGGTGGGACAGCGAGGAGGTGGCTATCCGCCGCTGAGGTGATTAATTCCCTGCGGCCGGGCGCGGGGAGGGTGCGAGCGCCAGGTTAAATCCTGTCGCACAGATATCATTGTTAG
>NC_061820.1:18453623-18458623 GCF_019202785.1 Penaeus chinensis
AAACAAATGTTGAATTGCAGTCTGTGATAGTTTTCTGACGCTTAAGTAATGTGTGAATGCCTCGCTGTGAATGCTTAGGTCACTTTCACTTAGAATGTGCCAGTAAATGAGAATTAAATTAAAACATACTAGGTAAAGCAAATCTAGATAAGCTGAAATTCAAACACAGCTTTCGTTTTATCAACAGATCATACCTTGATGTAACTGATATCCTAACACACATCTACACTCCACGTCCACTTCAGTCGTACATTGATACACTGAACGTCTCTCCGACGTCCATGCTCACACCAAGAATAACCATTGCAACAAATGGAATTAAACTAAATTATAAATTATTATTATAATTTTTATTATTATTTGCTCCCCAGTCAGCAACACTTGCATGACTGTCTCAGAGGTATTATTAATTTTCTCATTGAATAAGTGTTTTTTTTTAACGTCCTGGAAGTATGATAAATTATATTTCATATGTAATATCTACACACGTCATTTCCGATAAAAGACTTTGCTCTATCTTCCAAAATTATTTTCACTACGAATTATTAAATATGCTAATCAAGTGCAAGTGCAGCAGAGGACGACTCCTATTGCAGCATACAAGATGAAGGGTGATGAAAGAGTCCGTTTCTTTTCTTGCGAGGCATTTGGAAGGCTTTGAGAGAAGAACTCTTGGAGGTTATATTTGGCTTAATCGAGCTTTAACGCACAATACCAAGCAATGTGCAGATACAAGGCACCTTCCATCTTGACTGAAGTGCTGTTGCAACTCTGATGGGGCTTGCGATCCCGGGGCGGTATTCATATAAGGTCTTAGACCCCGAAATTTGCCATAGACAAAAAGTCTATGGTTTGCATAAGAACAAATAGACAGTCCTTACGCGTTAGGACAAAATTTAACAGTTCTTGCGGACGTGAACAGAAAATGTTAGTAAAATGTAAGAAACGACTGAATTAACGTTTGACAGTATATATGGTATTTAATGCAGAAATACCTAATTTGTGTAAACTTGCATTGCCGTTTTAAAGATAGTCTAAAAGGTGCGTGGAACACTTCAACACGTGTCCTAAAGCTTCGGCCGAGACTTAGACAAAAATTGACTGTGACATTTTCGTGGGGAGTCATAGACAGATTTGCCGAGTCAAAGACATATGAAGATAGTCACACCAGTAATAACAAATAGACGTTGAAAGCCCATTCTGGTTTATTGTCAACCATTAATTAATCCGTTTTCTACATATTTACAACAATTCATTGTTGTCATTGTATCAGCTTCACAGCTGATACAATGACAACAAAGATATTGGTGGGGCATCCGTGAATACTGCCCCGGGCCGGATTGTAAAGTTTTTAGTATTTTATCTGGAAAGACCGTTGAGCTTAATAGCGTCTGCTAAAATTTGTTGTAGAAGAAATTTATTTATGTAGTGTAATTCATTCGTAACTGTCCAGAAAGGAGCTTTATTTACGACAAAATATTAACATGACGAATAGATACTCTTCAACACCGGAACAGTAGATAAGATGTATGTCATGAACTCCTATAAGATTATAATTAGTGATAAATGCAATGTGAAATCGAAATAAGAACACAGGACAGGCCAAGATAACGAGCCAGACACGACAATGAAAATATCAGTAATTAATGGTTTGGGTATTTCGGGATCGGAATGTAATTATATTGATGATGGCAATGATGATTTGTGCGGGGGGGGGGGGGGGGGTAACAGAATGTGTGTGGTGTTAGGGTGGTTATCAACACATACACACACACACACATATATATAATCCACGACTATATAGTATCACAAGTTCTGGCAGCCGCTTTGAAGCGCAGATGGGCAGTGGAAAAAGAAGTGAGATAGCACAGATCAAGGAAGTTAGGAACCGTATGGCCCTGATACCATGTTGTACAAAAGGATGAAATAACATTCAGATTTTTTTTGCTGTGTCTATGAAATTCAGACGTCTTTGCTACAAGAGCAAAACACTGAAAATTGTCGACCATTCAGACTAGCCTCCACGCAAAGTGAAGGCGCTCTTTATGCTCTCTTAATAGGCATTTCGACCCTCCACACGTTCCTGCACCCCCTCCCCCCATTCTCTTGCCATCTCTCCTTTCCCCCTTTCAACAAGCAGATCACAACCAGACATTGACCCAGAGCTGACGGTGCATTTCCTCATTAGTGAACAACGAGCAGGGTCCAAACTAATCTCTAATATTATTTCTCAATGGGGCGCGGAACTCGATTCGGTGAAGTCATTAAGGCTTCAGAGGAGGTTATTGAAGGAAGAAGGAAAGAGACGAAAGAAAAGGAGAGAGCGAAGACGGGGGAACATTCCTATTGGGCAAAACGCAGTGCGGCCCCCCCCCCAAAAAAAAAAAAAAAAAATTATAACGAGTAATGACGTCATATGTAAAAATATTTCAAGAATAGAATAATCCTTACTGATGGCACTAGAGTGCCCGTTGTCTCTAGTCTCACAGCCAAGGTCCACGCCTGTGCCTTCGGGCTTAAGGTTTAGCCACGGTCTGAGGGCAACAACCCTGACGGAAAACATGCCTTTGCCCTCAGGCTCGAGGTTCTTCTTTAACCAAGGGAACTTACATCTCCAGAAAAGGGCTCAGGGAGTGATGACCACTGTTCTATTTTAATCAGTAAAGTTCTTAAATAAACAATGGAGGCCTATCCTTATTGACTATGCTTCTAATCGCCAACAATGAAAAGTGTTCTTGAGATCTCCGGGGTTGCAGGTGTCTATATATATATATATATATATATATATATATATATATATATATATATATATATATCTGTATAATTTTAGTGCGACCTACCTTTTTTATATTAACTCCTGCTCATGAGGAGAGTTTTATGCTTGTATGTGCATTTTAGGGAATGCACTTTGAGTCATATGTAAGTAGTCAAAATCAGATTGTAACTTCGAGCTAGTGAGAGTAGCCCTCAAAAAGCCTTTCAAAGTCCTCATCCTTGGTAATGATGAGTGACTATCATCCACCAACCGAACTCTCCAAACGACGACTCTGGGGTCTGCTCCAAGGAATTCGAGGCGTGTGGGTCTTAATCATCCCCAGCGTCAGCCTTGCCAAAAATCTGTTGACCTGGGAAGGCCTTCAGCGGTCCTCTCAGCATGCAGGTCCACATGCTGGTGTTGAATGCCGGGTGTTGACGTCTCTCTCCATCGATCAGCCCCGATTCATGTGCACACTCAAATATGAATTCATCAAATGCCTTAGTAACCTCAATGTCAGGTTTAAAAGCAAGGCCATGAATTGATTGAATGAGCTCTCGGCAAGGCATGTCCTTGAACCATACCCCACGCGACATAGCATACTGTCATCGGTAACATAAGATCAGATCTGTAGAGATATTTTAACCTGAGATACTGTAGTCTACATTTTTTGTTGCATTTTTGTAGAAATGGAATGCTATCCTTTTAGTATCTATCACTTTCTTTTGAAATAAAAAAGTAGCAATACATAGGGCTCTTTATGATCCATATCGTAGTGACATAATTGTTCAGCCAAAGGTGAAGGGAAGCACTTCTCTTGGCCTTGGATCGAGCAATAGTCCGTCAGCGAGAAGACGTTCGAAAAACTGCGACAGTCCATTGGTGAGCATCACTTGAATTAATTATCATCTTTTCCTGTATCCTTGAGACCGAGAGGTCCTGACAGCCATTGTTATTTTCTGGTCGAGTGCCATAGCTGTGCCCCGTCTTACACGTTTTCCAGGCGGTTCCTCTAATTCCTCTGAATCAACCACCCAAAGGCTGATTCATTACAGTCAGGGAGGAGAGGAACATCGATGGTGACGCTGAGCAGCTTGGTGGAACAGACTGCGTTGAGTGGGTGGTCGTCCAGCGTGAGGATGGGCGTGGGGGCAGGGTTGGTGGAGAAGTCAAACTGCATCACGACCGACTTCTGGCGGTTGATAATTACGTGATTTGCGGTGGTCCAGGAGATGCTCGGTATCCAGGGGAGCGTCGTTAATCATGATAAGGAAGCATAGGGGCCCCATTCTAGTCCTCTGGGGGACTAGAATGGAAACTTGACCCTACACGTGCACGGTCTGTTGCCTGTTGGAGAGAAAGTCTGCCAGCCAGGGGATGAGGCACTCCCTGATGCCCGTGGAAGCTGCTGCTTTTGAGACGACCGTGGTGTGGCCCACCAGGCCTAAGGCTTTCTTGAAATCTATAAAGATGCTGGTGACAGGATTTGCGCTTGTCGAGGTGGGCGTGGACGATGTCGAGGAAGCTGACGAAACAATGTTTGGTAGAGAAGGAGCGCATTTTGCCGAACTGCCGAGTGTCAACGCTTGGCGCGTGGTCCTGGTAAGGCCAGTCGGCGACAAAGCTGTCACACAGCAGGCTGGGCAACGGAGTAATGGCGATGGGTTCGCCAAATGAGGCGGGGCTTGGGATTTTCCCGATGGCGGTTACAAATGCGGTCTTCCATTGTGATGGGCACTTAGACTGTTGCAGTGAGGCGTTAATTATGGAGGTAAGAGGAGTGGCAAGTTCCATTGCGAACTCCTTGATGAGGCGCATTGGCAGGTCAAGGGGGTGGTGGCCTCTTGACGCAGATTTTTTTTTTTTTTTTCCAGCTTCTGAAGCACCTGGAACTGGCTAACTGTAGGAGCAAGTGAGCGGGCTGGCAGGCGGGTTGTATCCAAGGGGGGGGGGGGGGTAGCTGCTGGCAAATCGAGGCGAAGTGGTCATTGAGAGCCTCTGCTGCTTCGCTGGGGCTGAGGTTGCTGGTGCATGGGAACGTGCACGGCCGATTTGCAAGGCCGCACAGCTCCCGAACTTTCCCGTACCATTGGCACACACACACACACACACACACACACACACACACACACACACACACACACACACACACACACACACACACACACACACACACACACACTCACTGACACGTATTTACAAAAAAAAATATATATATGTATATGTGTGTGTGTGTGTGTGTGTG
>NC_061820.1:18466123-18468623 GCF_019202785.1 Penaeus chinensis
CGACAGGACGATCGGTTACCACTACTATTGAGGGAATTGAAGCAGCAGAGAATTGAGGTAGCTGCTCTCTCAGAGGTGGGAAGACCTCGCAGCAACACGATTAGTGTGGGTGGCTACACTTACTACAGATCGGGCCGCAGCGATGGCCACCATCTCCAGGGAGTAGCCATAGCCATCTCCAACAGACTTCAACCCTTGGTAGTTGAGGTCACTCCAGTCGATGAGCGTATTATGGTATTTAGACTGAAGCTATCATTTGGCTTCATGTCTCTTGTTGCTGTATACACTCCTACGGATGTATATAAACTTGAGGTGAAAGAGATGTTTTACTCCAAACTTGCATCTGTGGCACACAGATGTCCTCGGCGAGATATTCGTATTGTTCTGGGCGACTTCAATGCGGTATCTGGCTGTGATCCAGCTGGCTAGGAGATGTCTGTCGGTCCTCATGGCTCAGGAGCTGATGCTGGCAGCGAGAATAGCCTCCTTTTCCGTCGCCCAAATGAACACACTAGGGTGTTTCATTTGGACAGATTGAGGGAGGACGAGTGTGCCCAGGGTTTTGCCGAGGCTATCTCTGGTCGTCTCACAGCACTTGAGGGCCTGACAGACCCTGTTCTTATGTGGGATACTTTCAAGCGTGAAACTCTTGATGCAGCTCAGGAATCCTTTGGTGAACGCCCAAGAGCAAGACAGAATTCCATCTCGCAGGAGACACTGGAAGCCACAGATGCTTGTCGTGCGGCTCGATTGTCAGGGGATCGCAACTTACACCATTCTCTGGTGCGCAGGACTAGGTCACTGTTGAGAAGGGATAAGGAACAGTTTATCAGTAATCTTGCAGAGGAGGTCGAAAGCCATTTCTTCGTAAATGACCTTCATTCTGCCTACCAAGCCCTGAGAAAGCTGAACTCCAAGCCCTCCTCACAGACGACTGCAGTCCACTCAGCAAGTGGCCAGATAATCTCAGATCCTGATTGGGTGCGTGTGGTTTGGGCTGAGTATTTTGAGCAGTTGTATAAGGTTGATCTACCAACAGTTAACATGGATGTGGGTAATGTTGAGATTCCTCTGCCAGACCCACCCATCAGTGAGAATCCACCCTCCCAGACTGAAGTCAGGGGAGCGATTTCCAAGCTGAAGAGTGGTAAAGCAGCAGGTGCTTGTGGTATCCCAGCTGAATTGTTAAAGGCTGGTGGAGAACCTATGGCAAGGGGCTTGCATGCAGTCCTGTCTGCCATCTGGCAAACTGGTACCTTTCCCCCTAACCTGCTGAGGGGTGTGGTCATCCCTCTCTGGAAGGGAAAAGGGGATCGGTGGGACTGCAGCAATCACTGAGGCATTACACTACTAAGTGTACCAGGCAAGGTACTCGCGCACATTTTACTGAGACGTATCAGAGACCACCTGCTGAGGCACCAAAGGCCGGAGCAATCTGGATTCACTCCTGTTAAGTCCACAATAGACCGCATCCTGTCGCTTTGAGTCATTGTAGAGCACCGTCATGAGTTCGGACGTGGGCTGCTCGCAGCCTACATCGACCTCAAGAAGGCGTTTGACACGGTGCATCGCGAATCACTCTGGGAGATCCTGAGACTAAGAGGAATTCCAACTAGGATTATTGGACTAATAGCAAACCTGTATACAGGCACTGAAAGTGCTGTAAAGTGTGGTGGGGGCCTGTCGAGCTTCTTCCCTGTTAGTTCAGGTGTGAGGCAAGGCTGTGTTCTTGCACCAACACTTTTCAACACTTGCATGGATTGGATACTGGGTAGAGCTACTGTCCAAAGTCACTGCAGAGCAACTCTGGGCAATATCAAGGTTACAGACCTTGAATTTGCTGATGATGTTGCCGTTCTCTCTGAATCTCTGGAAACCCTAGTGGCGGCTCTTGATGCATTTGGCAATGAAGCAAATCCCCTGGGGCTAGAGGTCTCCTGGACCAAGACCAAGATCCAGGATTTTGGGGGCCTACTAAGAGACCCTGTGCAGTCGGTACGTGCTTGCGGTGAAAACATCGAAGTCACAGAGAGCTTGATATACCTCGGTAGTGCAGTTCACGACTCTGGGCTGTCAGACCAGGAAGTCAGTAGACGGATTGACCTGGCAGCAGGGGTCATGAAATCTCTCGACAAGAGTATTTGGAGATGCTGGTACCTGTGCAGAAGGACCAAGTTACGTGTTTTCAAGGCCCTGATACTGCCAGTTTTACTTTATGGTAGTGAAACTTGGACACTATCTTGTGCTCTGGAATCTCGTCTTGATGCCTTTTGTAACAGATCCCTGCGCCGGATCATGGGGGTACAGTTGGCGGGACCGTGTGTCCAACCAACGGCTGCATCGGGAGACTGGTACAGGACCTGTTACTTGCACAATCCGTGATCGCCAACTCAGGCTATATGGCCACTTGGCTCGATTCCCGCAGGATGATCCTGCCCATCAGGTTGTCTTTGTCCGAGACAACCCTGGGTGGAGGAGGCCTGTGGGAAGACCGAGAAGG
>NC_061820.1:18473623-18476123 GCF_019202785.1 Penaeus chinensis
CTGAGTTTGGAAATGTATTTTTTATTAAAATCAAAGAATATCTCGCATTCTCTATTTTCAATTGAAAGTTTTGATAAAATTATGATTTAGACACCGCATCGAACACCAAATAACGCCTCGTTTTCTGTTGTCGATATAACTATTTTATTTTTAAAATACCTCAATATTATACTTTTCTTTAATATTTTTGCATCAAAATTATTTCTATTATAAATTAATATTATATAAAGTTCTGTAATTGCCATAAGACTAATTTTTCAATTAGTAGGCTTGACTTCTCTTTACTTTGTCTTCTCTCCCACCGAATCGGGCTTGGGTCGCCGAGAGCATGCTTTGGCTCTCGGACTTCTCACTTCGCTTAAATGATTTGAAGTGACATATTCTATTTAACAAGAGGCTATAAAAGGAAAGGATTCTAGTAATGATTTTATTTGGAACATTATATATTGCATACAATATCATTTTCATTCTACTCCTTTGTTTACATTGCCATATCTCCGACTGCGCCGATCTCTAGTTTCTGTTACAACAACAATTCTATTTATGTCTTCACATTTTTTCATGTCTCCAATCAGTCTTTCACAGTTTTGATTATGGCCAGGTATTAATGAACTTTTGGGTTTCCACATATCGATTTCATGCATATCATAGGCCAAGTATGCAAACTTCATATCTGCGGTCAGATGACGGAAAAAGGGCGAACAAAACACTTGTGGGGAAATTAAATCTTTCACACTCAGATTACACAGTTTTTCTGCAGTGAAATTGTGCTTCTCCTTATTTTTTAATAGGGCTGGTGTGTATGGCCATTTTTCACGAATTCCTCTTTTCAAGATCTTTGCAACTTCATCGACGTAATCATGATCAACAGCCAAGGGAAGAAGTGTACCATCTGCATTATACAGATGTCTGTTGGTGGACGAGAAGTAGCTGCTAGGAAAGCCAAGTTCACAGCCAATCCTGGCATACTTCCTTGAAGTTTCAATAGCAGTTCTGAAAAGAGTCATTCCATTGCTGTTCACAGCAGAACGCCAGCACATGAAATGAACTTTTGCAAAATCAAAAATACTTCTGATTGTTCTGGATTTTTTTTTTTTTTTCAGGGCTTTCAGACATATTCAGTCATATTTTTTGCATTTCACTCGTGGTGTTCTCATGTATTCCACAGTTTCCTCAGGAGTAGTGCCTGCAGTTGTAACTTCGCATTCCAGGTCGTCATAGCTCAACTCTATAAATTTTCAAGAGACATTTCTGCAATATCTTCACTGTAGCATATAAATGGGACTTCTGCATTGTTGGTCTGCTTCCGTTTCAGTCTGTTAAATTCCCGTCGTTGCGCCTGATAATCAACACTTCCGAGTGATCCATTGCTTCCTTGTACTTTTGCATCATACCAATCTATATTTTCCTTGAGGATTTCTCGGGGTTGTTTCTTTGCCTTGAATGACACAATCACAGTTTTCGAGAATTTTGTCTTCAATGTTACATTTCTGATGGAGTCGTAGTACTCTTTTTTTATTTTCTTTATTTTTTCTTTCATATACCAAGGTGATATTGTCTTAATGCCGAATTTGCTTTACAGCACAGCAATTTCCGCCTGCAACTTGGATAAAATCTGAGATTCCGTAATAGTCAAATTATTGCATGGCAAGCTATCTTTTGTGCATCCTTTTAGTGTCTGGTTACCATGTCCTTTTAACGCACAGTATCGAACAAGAATGTCACTCTTCGTCAGTGGTCTAGGTGGCAAAACATCAATGGTACCAAACTCTTTCAGTATACGTGTATCGGCACGACGCAAACCACCACGTCGAAGTGCCATATTGCCACTGACCAGATCGTCACCACAACATAGGCGAGCGAGTAATGTGCATTATTAAGGTAGCACAAGTTTATATGGAAATGCATAGTGACTGGGAATGTTTACGGAAGTCCCCAGGAATCATTCGCAATGACCTGAGTTACCCTATGTTTGATTCTGCCATAATGTCGGATGAACCGAAATGGCCTTCCGTGGGTCATGCGGGTCACAGCCAGGCCGGCTGAGGCCGCCGCACCTCATCCCAGCGCCGGAAATGGTTTTATACTTTAATAAAAAATTGCGAATAGTAGATATTTTTTGATTTGTCTAATATTTTGCATGTCGTCATTTAAGCATAGTAGGCGCCTGTTTTGCAACTTGCTGAATGATTCTGAAAAAGTCGGATTTATTGAAACACCCTAAATTGCACGTACATCCCATGCCCGTCGGCAATGGGTTAATTACTAAAATGGTATTTTAATATTTGGCTGTGCATGCTTTCTCTAATTTATTTTAGATGAAAATACGAATAGTTATCATAGTATTTATTTTCTAATTTTAACATGTATGGAACTGAATGGGAAAATGAACGGAAACATTTTGATTTTCCTTTTGAAGTAGTTTATTCCCACATTAACAATATTTGTCCCAATGAGGAATTATGGAATAAAGACTATAACAACTACAAGAATAGGACGC
>NC_061820.1:18488623-18491123 GCF_019202785.1 Penaeus chinensis
TAAAACCCAGTGTAGCTTCTGGCCCGGTCGTAGCGCCATTGATATGTTGTATGCAGTGCGTCAGGTCCAGTAGAAGGGCATCAAACTGCAGATGGACCTGCTTGCAGTGTTCATAGACCTGGCCAAAGCATTCAACAGGGTCAATAGAGATGCTCAATGGACTATACTCATACTGATAAGTCTGCATGAAAACATAGTGGGTCAAGTCCTCTTCAGTGGAGACTTCACAAATTCCTCTAAGATCTCGAATGGAGTAAAGCAGGGCTGTGTCCTTGCACCTGTGATGGTCTACCTGTTCTTCATACAGGTCTTATTACATGCTGTGAAAACCTAGTGGGCATCTATATCCGTATCATTCCAACAGCTCTGTCTTTGACCTTCTTAGCCTTTCTGCTAAGACCAACACCCTGGAGCTCATCCTTGAAGCCCTCTTTGCGGATGATTGCGTTCTCATGGTGCACACAAGGAGGATCACTTGCAGGTCATTGTTAACTTCTTTGCAGAAGCATCCAGGTTCTTTGGACTGACAATCAGTCTTGATAAGACAGAGGTCCTTGTCCAAGCCACCCCAAACAACGCAAAATCCCAGCCAGTCATCACCATCAGTGGTACCACACTGAAGTGCATTGAAAGTATCCAGTACCTGGGAAGCACAATTTCTACTGATGGTTCATTGGACAAGGAAATCACCACCAAAATCCAGAAAGCCAGCCAAGCACTTGCAGGACTACGAGTGAGAGTCCTGCAGCAGAAGAGCATCTACAAGGCTATAGTCCTTTCTTCATTTCTGAAACATGGACCCTGTATCGCCAGAATACAAGTCATATATATATCATCAGGGGGCTAACGCTGATGGGGAGCATGACCACATCCACCCTTCACTTCCAGGCAGGCCCTTAGCCCATCTCTAACTCCTCTCAACAGAACTGGTCGAGCTGCCCAAGCCATGACCTCCTAGGTGGTCCTACGGGCCTCCTCCACCCAGGATTGTTTCGCAAAGATACAACCTGATGAGCAGGGTCATCCACAGTGAAACGAGCTAGTTGCCCATATATCCTGGTTTGGCTGTCTCGGATTATGTAAATTACAGGTCTCATACCAGTCGTTGGTTGGACACATAGTCCTGTCATCTTTATCATATGATCCAGCGTAGGGACTACTTAAGGCTTCAAGACGAGACCCCAAGGCACTAGATAGCTTCCAGGTTTACATATAGCTAAACTGGCATCATCAAGGCCTTGAAGACACATAGCTTGGTCATTCTGCACAGGTACCGACATCTCCAAATGCTCTTGTTGATCGAATTCATGGTTCCTGTTGCCAGACCAATCAGTCTACTGACTTCTTGATCTGACATCCCAGAAACATGAACTACGCTGCCAAGGTATAAAAAGCTCTCTGTGACTTCAATATCCTCACTGCAAGCATTTATTGACTGAACTGGTTCCACTAACAGACCCCCAAAATCCTGAATCTTGGTCTTAGTCCAGGCCCAAGGGTTTGTCTCATTACTGAATACATCAAAAGCCGCCACCAGTGATTCCATAAACTGATATAGGATAGCAATATTGTCTGGAAAGTTTCTTTCTTAGGAACCATATTACATTTTATTTTAACTAATTCTGGAAAATCATATCCATGACCCACACATTAAAAAACACATAATTCATACAGAGTGATCCACTAAAGCAACATATTCGCTAAGATAAAACAGAATGTTTATATAGAGTTACACAGCCTTATATCTTGGCTGTTATGAGTAGAATTATAAAAGGATCAGTGATGTTGCTAGCTTTAACATAAATACAAAAGCATTGTATCTTTTAAGTGAGTGTGTGTGTGTGGGGGGGGGGGGGGGAGTCACTTGCATAATTCTCAATCCAAATAGGGTCCTCAGGGCTCAGAAGCTGATGTTGGCAGCCAGAATAGCCTCCTTTTCCGTGACTTTGCTAGGTCCCAGAAATTGAGGATTTCTGGCTCCTGGTATCAGTGTTCTGACCCACATAGTTGGACTTGGAGATCGACCACATCCTCATTAGCACTTGATGGAGAATACTCCAAAAGTGCAGAGTGTATCACAGCACTGACTTCTGTGGTACTGATCATAGATTAATTGTGGCTACTCTCTGGGTCCACTTTAGAGCCCCCCGTCGCCAGAATGAGGGAGGACAAGTGTACCCGGGGGTTTGCCAAGGCTATCTCTGGTCATCTCACAGCACTCAAGTATCTGATGGACCCTGTTCTTCTGTGGGACACCTTCAAGCGAAACACTTGATGCAGCCCAAGAATCAATTGGTGAACGCCCCAGAGCAAGACAGAATTCCATCTCGCAGGAGACACTGGTAGCCACAGATGCTTGTCGTGCGGCTCGATTGTCAGGGGATCGCAACTTGCACCTTCCAAGCCCTGAGAAAGCTGAACTCCAAGCCCTCATCACAGACAACTGAAGTCCACTCAGCAAGTGGCCAGATAATCTCAGATCCTGATGGGGTGTGTGTGC
>NC_061820.1:18496123-18501123 GCF_019202785.1 Penaeus chinensis
CGAAGATTCTGATTTTTGAACCACCGGAATGCGTACTCGTGTGTGTGTGTGTGTGTGTGTGTGTGTGTGTGTGTGTGTGTGTGTGTGTGTGTGTGTGTGTGTGTGTGTGTGTTTATACACACACACACACACACACACACACACATATATATATATATATATATATATATATATATATATATATGTTTATATATATGTATATATGTTTTTATTTATGTATGTGTTACATAACACAGGCATGCACAGAGAAAAGGTGGGGAGCACGTAGTTTCCATTCAGCTTTTGTTATCTTTCTCCTACCCACCTCAGGATGGTTTGCGTGTTCTGCCTCAGCGGGTTCTTCCCGGGAAGACAAAGGCTTCGCCACTCACGTCCCCGGGCTCCGAGAGCGGCGTCAGCGGACTCGGCCACGACGCCCGCGACACCGCGCCTCTGTTGGACAACCTCGAGACGTCGCCCACCTCTCCACTGCACGCACCCCTCATTGCGCCCTCGACTCCCGCTACCCTGCAGACAGCGAATGAGCGCTCGGTGCCAGTGGGCACTGCATCCCATGAACCTTCTCAAGCGGCTGACTCAGAGTCAGAGTCGGCTGCGTCAGGTTACGAAACGGATACAGACGTGGAGGACGACATAGACGCCGCAGTAGCAGAATACCAAGAAAAACTGCGTGTAGCAACGCTGGACACCGGCGCGCCCTGCACGCCGAACCCCGCTTCAGCTAGGCGGGCGTGCTTGGCACTTGCAGGTCTGCTATTAACTATTATCGTGGAATCCCTTGTAGCAGTGTACGGGTGGCGAGGCGGCGGCACTCACCCGTTCCTGGTAGCGACTTTGGTCATCTGCATGTTGGTCACTCTCCTGCTGGTGGTCCTGCTCACTCGCTTGCCCGTCCTCCGTCCCAGCCAAACCGTCGCCTTCCGAGTGCCTGCCGCGCCGTGGCTCCCTGCTGCAGCTCTTTCCCTGAACTTCTTCTTGCTGGTGCAAGTATTGAGCCACTCCTGGGCAGTCATCCTCGTGTATTTATTAGCAGGTATTCTAGTTCTAGTTCACACAAATTTCTCGGAGAAATAGTCATACTATCTACCTTCATTTGTTAATAACACTCGCATATCCTCACAACCTTTTTTTTCCTCACAGGTATCTCGTGGTACTTCCTATACGGGATGCGCCACAGCGCCCTTGCCACACAGGAAGTCGTAACACAAAGAGTTCGCGCGAACGAGTTCATCTGCCTGGAGCCCCTCGTGCCCCCTGCGCTGACCTCCACCCTTCTGCAGGCGTCCTCCGAGAGGCTGCCCGACCCCGCCCAACATCACAGCTTCACCAGGTTAACGCAAGTCGATACAGTACTCATCACCAGGTGAAGATCGCACTGGCAATAATAACTATAGAAACTGTCAGCCCTTTGTAAGCAATAAAGGGATATTTTTTAAAGAGGAAACCCTTCGTGAAATGAACCGTCTTTAAACTAAACCCTTTTCTTCCATAAATCTGGTTAGTGTCAAGTGCCATAATTGTCTCTTTGATAGAATCAAAAGATATTTCTAGGCCTGCCCAAGCAATAAGTAGAATTATCCACAAGGTGAAGGCAATAATGTAAAATGAAGTTATGAAGGGCAAACAAAGGTATGTTAATTTTTATCCTATTAGCAAATGGAAGAATGATAGTAGGCGGAGCCTCAGTACAGGTAAGAATATGTTTTCCAACTTTATCCTGGATCTTGACGCACGGTGAAATATGTCAAATTGCGTTTTTCTGTTTACATAAGGCAAAAATAGTTACGCTGGCCGTTCGTTTCTGCTTCCCATGAGGATAATCCGTCGAACTCCCAAAAATGAAAATAATATAGAATAATTTAAGAAGATTAGAGAGTAAGGTACTGAAAAGGTTAAATGAAATTATGAATAAATTACTCATCTAATGTTATTTATCCCTGACCCCAGTGATTCCCAACCTTTTCTGGATCGAACCCAATCTGATAAGGCACATCGAACCTGTTATACTTAAATGTATGTGTTAATGTGTGTGTGTGTGTGTGTGTGTGTGTGTGTGTGTGTGTGTGTGTGTGTGTGTGTGTGTGTGTGTGTGTGTGTGTGTACACACACACACATGCACATGCAGTAAATATATATATATATATATATATATATATATATATATATATTTGTATGTGTGTGTGTGTGTGTGTGTGTGTGTGTGTGTGTGTGTGTGTGTGTGTGTGTGTGTGTGTACACACACATACATGCACATGCGGTAAATATATATATATATATATATATATATATATATATATTTGTGTGTGTGTGTGTGTGCGCGCGCGCGCGTGTGTGAGTGTGTATTTCTCTCGCTCTCTCTATCTCTCTCTCTCTCTCTCTCTCTCTCTATATATATATATATATATATATCCCTCTCTCTCTCTCTCTCTTTATATATATATATATATATATATATATATATTTGTATGTGTGTGTGTGTGTGTGTGTGTGTGTGTGTGTGTGTGTGTGTGTGTGTGTGTGTGTGTGTGTGTGTGTGTGTGTACACACACACACAGATACATATAAACACACACGCATACGCGCATACACACACACACACACACACACACACATATATATTTATATAAATATACATATATACGCACATACACACACACGCACACACGCGCGCGCGCATATATATATATATATATATATATATATATATATATATATAAATATATGCATTTCCAAGAATATAATATTTCATTATTTTGCACAAGGGAATAATGCACTGAACAGAATAAATATTTTAAAAGGAGGGAGTTTGGAAAATAAGTAAGTTTGAAAAAAAGGCTTGTGTGGCAGCTTATTTGAAATAAACCGTAGCTATGAAATATGAGACCCCAGTCCCAAAATGACATATCGTGATTAAAAAATATATATATATTTAAGACGAGTTAGAAGGCGGCTCCGACTGAGGGGCCCCACAATTTAATTAGCCTTGGAGTCTCAAATGGTCATAATCCGGCCCTGTACGTCTGTTTCACACATCTGGTTGTAACAGTAACTGCGGAGCTACATACGCAATACTTCACAATGCACGTATTTTGTACCCACCGGCTTACTTCCACCTCATATGCTGTTAACAAAGGAGGTGTGAAGCAATTTGGGGAATCTCAGGCGCATGCGTGGTCTGCCTCAACATGACTGCCTCATGACTGCGTGGCTGGTTGTGTCTTGACGCATACCTTACGTCCTGCGATTCACGAAGATACATTTTCATATTTCAATTAATTATTGTCCATTATTACTTTTGTTATAAATTACTATGCAACTGAATTAACAACAAAGAGAGCCGGTCTTTTTTTTCCTAAGATATATATTTGGTGATTTAAGGAATATTTCTAACATTATCATCATATACTATATACAATTTATCTTGGTTTCCAGATTTTTCATACTTGTTTTCTGTTACACCCATATTGACGTAACTTAGTGCAATTTGCCCCAAGATCGGGAACCACTGTTCTAACTAGTTTGCTTGCCCGCCGACTAGCCTACGGTGTAAACAAGGACATTCATCAATTAGAAAATTATATAACTAGCCTATACAGCCCACAGTTTACTGCCCGATATATTTTGTGTTTAGTATCACTTGTTTCTGCGATAAAGCAAGTGCTAATGTTTTTGAAATGGCTAATTATCATATCCTTAGTTTGTTCTATTTATATTATCATGGAGAACTAATCCCATTACCGACTGTAAACAAATATTGTGAAAAATGAATAGCAAAATTGCGTATGCGCTATTCAGATATTTATCTGCGAAATTCAGACAAAGTCGACTACGGACTAGAACTTAAAACGACCGCGTATTTGCACAGTTCTCTGCTATATACAGTGAGACAAAAATATACTAACACAAGTATGAAGTCTATCCATTTGTGCAAACATGTCCCCCCCCCCCCCCCACACACACACAAACACACACGCACACATACATATATATATATATACATATAATATATAAATATACTCACCCCCCCCAAACATACATATATGTTTATATATATATATATGTGTGTTCGTGTGTGTGTGTGTGCGCGTGCGTGCGTGTGTGTGTGTGTGTGTGTGTGTGTGTGTGTGTGTGTGTGTGTGTGTGTGTGTGTGTGTGTGTGTGTGTGTGTGTTTATGTATGTATGCACACGCACACGCGCGCGTGTGTACACATATTATCAGTATGTTATATGTATATATATACACACATGTATATATATACAATATATATATGTATATGTATGTATATATATATAAGGTCTTTTTCGTAGAATCCGTTGTTTGATGCAGGCTCTTGGTCTCTATAAAAAACGGTATCATGGTTTGAAAGTTAATTTTCATAATTTCACATAATAAAGCCATCAGAAAACCATCAAAAAACCTATTATGCTAGTAGTTTTTTTGTGTTTTTTTTTTGGATTTTGTGGAAACTTTAAACAAAATAGAAAAAGTACCCGACTACTCTGCAACGCAAATTGTTTATACACACCACTACTCACACAACAATGTTGTATAAACTTTCAAATGTATTTTTCTGATTCAGGCAAAATATTGATTTTTCTTATTACATCCATTGTTCTTCAAATGGAAAGTTTAAGTATTCGCTTGAACTTTTTCATCTGATCGTATCCATCGTATAGAACTGGATTATTCCTATAATTACAGGCATTTACCTGTCTTGGTGCCTGTAATATATCAACATAACAACACACATAACACTACTTTTGCTATTTTTGAGCTTGTGAGGTTATAGAAGCACATAATGATTATGAAAATATTCATCCTGATGAAGTCAATACCACATCACAAGACTAGGACACGTCATTACCTTATAAGGTATAAAACCATATTGTTTCTTTTTACATGTTTTTTATATTAAGAAACAAACGATACGATTCGTAACTATTGAATATATGATTCCCCATGTTAAATATATATGGAAAATATTGTGCTCTCATTTGC
>NC_061820.1:18508623-18550564 GCF_019202785.1 Penaeus chinensis
CACTTGCTGGAGGATCCTTCAGAATAGCAAGGTATACCGGACTGCCGAGTTTTGTGGCCCTGACCATAGGCTGGTAGTGGCTACCCTGCAGGTTCATTTCAAAACTCCGCGTCCCTTCAGTGGCCACTCTATTGTGTTTCACTTGGACAGACTAAGGGGGAGGAGTGTGCCCGAGGGTTCGCCATGGCAGTCTCTGATCGGTTCAAAGAATTTGAAAACCTGATGGGCCCACTTGCTCTGTGGGAGCTCTTCAAGCGCGAAACATTGGAGGCCACAAAAGCACGTTTCATGGTTTGGCTGAATGGCAATCAGGACTTACGCCGTTCCTTGGTGCTTAGGGCTCGGACACTGTTGGGAAGGGACAAAGAACAGTTCATCAGGAAGCTTGCTGAGGGGGTTGAAGTCCATTTCTTGGTAAATGACCTTTGCCCTGCCTACCAAGCCCTGAGATAACTGAACTTTAAGCCCTCCTCGCAGATGACTTCAGTCAGCTCAGTGGATGGACAAATCATCTCAGATCATGTTGGGGTTCGTGAACATTGGGCTGTTTGAGCAGCTGTACCAGGTAGACCAGGTTAGGATGGTGATTTCTAAGCTGAAGAACAGGAAAGCTACAGGCATATGTGATATCCCTGCTGAACCACTACAGGCTGGGGTTGAACCTGTGGGGTTTGCATGCAGGCTTGACTGCCATCTGGTAGTCTGGTTCCATTTCCCCTGACCTGTTGAAAGGCGTGCCCATCCCTCTCTGGAAAGGGATTAATTATTTAGAATTATCTGCCGCGTCAACAGCTAAGGTCATTAGCGGCGAACACCTTGTTAGATTGAAATATTAAAATATTTAAACGTCAAAAAACTATCAATAAATGTAATAAATAACAATAAATATTATATAAAAAAATCAAAGCATAAACATTATGCTCTAAATGTCTAAAAACTATTGCAAAAACATTATGCACAATCCTTCCCCAATACATATTTTGTGTATATGGGGGAGACAGGTACCTTCCTCTTTGGTCATAGAATGTTGCACATCTTTCCATTACATGTGCGACCGTTAATGACTCTTGGCATTCCTCACAGCGTGCTTCACTTTAAGCCATCATCGGCCCATGAGTCAGTCTTGTGTGCCCGATTCTCAGCCATGTTAATACAACTTCTACTTGTCAGTTGGAATGGATGCTGGTCACCCAACTACCAAGGTCATCTCTAATCTCTCGCAGATGCAGTCTTCCTTCTGCTCACTGCTGCAAAGCCCACACCATTTTCAGATTTTGAACCATTTGTATATATTGCATATGATCCTTGGTACTTAGAAGTGTGTTGAAGAAATATCTGCTTCGGATCTTTCCCCTTTCCCAATTCCGACCAAATCCAGGTCGACTTGATTAGTCCAAGGGGGAACTTGGGAAGTTCCAACAGCCAGAATCTTTGTGAGATTTAAATTAAGATCTTCCACAAGATTCCTCATTCTCATACCATAGGATTGACTATCCTCAAGGGGGTTGAAAACCAATCTGGATGTAGGAGATCCCGGAATCCTTTGTAGTCTCATGTAGTAAATTAGGTTCATGTAGTCCCGGTGTAATGAAAGAGGTGATTCTCCACTCTTGGTATACAGGGATTCCACATGTGAAGACCTGAAAGCCCCTATACAGATTGTTAGAGCTTCATTATGAACCGAGTCAAATATCCGGAGAATAAGCCTCACATCCATAGTCAAGTTTACTACGAATATGTGTTTGGTAAATCCGTAGAAGCGTTGTGTGGTCTACACCCCAAGATAGGTGTGAAAGAACCCGCAAAATACTAAGCGCTTTTGTGGCTTTTACCTTTAACTGTTTAATGTGAGGCACCCATGTAAGCCTTGAGTCACAAATTAGACCCAAGTAATCTACCCTTTTGGACAAAATGCAGTGGGTTTGCTCCTAAATAGAGGGAAGGATGGAAATTTCCTCTTTGGGGAAATGCATACCTCCCAATAGATTCTATTGAATAGATCCAACAGGAACGTTTGGGAGCTCTCCGGTAAGTGAGATATCATTTGATATCTCACTTACAGTGCTACTGAAGAACGACACTGGGTGTCGTTTCTTGTTCAGCCCAAAGAATCAGGCAGTGTAAGATGCTCCAGAGATCTCTGCCATGGATTTTGCCAGCTCATTTGCAATATCTGTTTTGTCTGTGAGGATTATGCCATCTATTTTCAGAGCAGGTGGTGATATGGATGTGCTCTTTCCAGCGATCTTACCTTGTCCCATACCCATGCTAAGGGGGTCCCTGAGTTAATTAAGGAGACATACTGCCTCCACGAAGTCCGCCTAGCCTCCTTTAGTACTCGGCTGGCCTTGGCTCAGGTCTTTTTGTACTGGATCAAGGTTACATCGCTTGGGCGTCGTTTCAACTGCCTTAATACAGCTTTTCTTGCTCTGAGAGCTTGTTGGCATTCATCAGACCACCATGGTACCGGAGGTCGACAGTACTGCCTGCTACTTCTGGAAATTGATGCTTCTGCTGCAAGGTGAATTCGTGAAGTGATTAACAGCATCTTGAACACACTGGAAATCATTCACTGATCTTTACAATACTGCAGTCGCTTTAAAAAGATTCCAGTCTGCATGTTCAAATCGCCATCACTGCACTCCATTGGCTGGAATACCATTCACCTCCTCCAAAAGTATTGGAAAGTGGTCACTTGCCAAGTGAAATTCAACTGTGAATCAGGTGAACCAATTGACATGTCCCAGTTTGAATTTGGAAATGTGTGGTTGCATCACTGTTCAGTAAAACTGCATCTACTCTTGAGAACAAGGACTCCAAGGCCCTTACTCGAGGGTTACACTAAGTGTCTCCCCAGAGGTGATGCCGACCATTGAAGTCTCTCAAGAGTAGAAATGGATGAGGCAACTGCCCAAGTAAATCTTCCAAATCATCTGTGTTGAGATTATGTGGAGGGAGGTAGATGGATATAACAGTGTAAGGTCGTGTCAAGCCTATTCTCACAACCTTCACCTGCAATGTCGTCTGCAGGTTGATGGCCTGGAAGGGAATATCCTGATGTATCATCACTGCTACTTTTCCATGAAGTCCATTATCAAAGGTTCCATAATTTGCTTGAACTTCCCTGGTCATAATCTCTTGTAAGCATACACAAACTGGATTACATGAAGCTATCAGATGTTGCAATTCTTCCCATTTTGCATGAATTCTCTGATAATTCCATTGGATTAGGGTATCCAGTTCTTCAGGTTGACAAACTACTTCATAAGGTGTTTGGCAGCACCCATGGTTAAGGCCCGCCCCTCACCTTTAGGCTGTCCCTTTCCAGCATCTTGGGAGTACCTTTTGATGGGTTGTTTACCTGTGGAACTAGTTTCCACAAACTTCCTTTGGACAGGCTCAAAATTTATTTGCTTGGACAAAGGACGGACCTGAGCCTTCAATTCAGGAGCATTCTGTATAGTAGCGGAGGCCCCTGTGGATGTGGTGGCCTCAGGAAACCTGCCTGGTGGCTCCAAAGACTCACTCACCAGAGGCAGTTTCAGCATCAGCGGACTGAGGTTTAAAGGTAGTGGCAGAGTGTGTGGTGTTAGAAGTATTGGAGGGTAAGGGATGGCAGGAAGGAGGTTGTGCTAGATCTGAGGCAAAGGACTTACCCGGCTGTGCAGACAGCACATGGGCACGTCGCTTTGCTTCTGCAAAGCTAACTTTCTCCTTGCTCCTTGTTACCAATACTTCTTTTTCAAACTTGTACCTTTTACATTGCTTAGAAGAAGCTTCATGATCTTCTTAGCAGTAACAGCATATTGGACCTGGACAGTTGTCATCTCCTTGATGACCTGTTGTACCACACTTCACACACACTCTCGGTTGTATATTTTTCTTAAAACAGCAAGTGTTGGCTCCATGTACATAACCTTGGCAGTGGAAGCACCGCATAGGGTTGCGCACATATGGCTTTACCTTGAGGTGGTACCATGCCAATTTAACCGAATCAGGTAGGACTAACGATTCAAAAGTTAGAAGAGGAGCTGGTGTAGAATGTTCCAAACCATCAACTTTCTTCTCAAAACGTTTTACTGCTACTACATTAAAATTCTTTAGTTCTTCTGACAGTTTCTCCTCAGAATACCTCATCAGGACAATTCCCTTAAACTGAATGAGGATTTTGTGAGGAGAACATGAGACTTAATCCCCAGGAATATCGCATATCACACGCAGGCGGTCATTTTCGTCTGGTGAGGTGATGGGGTGATGCGAGGATCATGTTGATATACCTCAACTATCTTCCGATGAATTAGACCCAAAAATATCAAGATCCATGATAGATACACCATCAATGGTCTTCACTACTAGATATTTACTATATGATACACTTTCATATATACCAGGCAAGATTTCCTTAATGGATTGAGGAGGACTTTTCTCCTTACCTGGTTTGGAAGCTCGGGAACCATTACGATTCCCATTCTTGCCCTTTGAAATCTGGTAAGGTTCCAGAGTGACAATATGTGATTTTCCAGAGGGATTGGCCAGGGGATTGCAAAGGTCGTCAGGGAAGGAGCAAGTTCTTTTTACATTTGCAGAAATCATACAAATTATAAATCTTCATTTCCTCACCCCCCTACCCATCATGGAGTACTGTCGGGCTCAAATTTTCCCAACAGCCACAGAGATAGTGAGGAAATATACACAGTCACTATTACAGTGCTGATGGTAGTCACGGGACCTATGCGCTACCGACTGGACAGTGCCTGCTTGACCCTAGCCATATTTGACCAGCCGATTGACTTGACCGGGCCTTGATCAAGCCACCCGTCTAACCAGAACAGAGGACCAAACAGGTGTGTTGCTAGCTGCAGGGTGCAGCAATGCTCAACCTCCAGGACTCTTGTCTCCTGGTAATTCGGGACGCCATGCAAGGCAAAGACACGTGGGAGAGTTCTCCCTGGTCCAAGATGGAATGAACCAGGGGTGGGTGCACCATCCCCTCTCATAGGCCTTGGTGGTCTGACCTGGTCTGACTCACCAGCTCATTGGGACCTCAAGCCCCCTCCACCGCGGCAAGGCGGCTGATGTTAGGGGGGTCTGGAAAGAGAAAGAGGATCGGTGGGACTGTAACAACCGTGGCATTACACTGCTCAGTGTACCAGGCAAGGTTTTCGCCCACATTCTTCTGAAATGGATCTGCGACCATTTACTAAGGCACTAGAGACTGGAACAGTTTCAATAGACCGTAATCTAGTGCTTCGATTTATTGTGTGAGTTCATTTGTGGGTTCCAATATGGATTATTGGCCTAATAGCAAGCCTATATACCAGTACTGAAAGTGTTGTAAAGTGTGGTGGCAAAACTTCTTCCCTGTTAATTCAGTGGTGAGGTAAGGCTGTGTCCTTCCACCAACACTTTTCAACATCTGCATAGACTGGATAATGGGTAGAGCTACTATCCAAAGTAGTATCAAGTTCACAGACCTTGACTTTGCCGACGGTGTTGCTATCCTGAGTCTCTCGAATCACTGGTGGTGGCTGTTGATGCATTAAGCAGTAAGGAAAGCCCTTGGGCCTAGAGGTCTCCAAGACTAAGGCCAAGATTCGGCCTTTTGTGGCCTGTTAGGGGAACCTAAGATGTCAGTAGATGGATTCATCTAGCAGCAGGAGCTATGAACTCGATCAACAAGAGCATTTGGAGATATTGGTACCTATGCAGGAGGACCAATCAGTTTTGCTCTATGGAAGCAATACCTGGACGCTATTTAGTGCTTTGGAGTCTCATCTTGATATTTTTTGTAAAAAGTGTGTATGATATATATATATATATATGTATGATATATATATATATATATATATATATATATATATATATGTGTGTGTGTGTGTGTGTGTGTGTATATATGTGTATCTATATGTGTGTATAAATATACACACATATAAATGTATATATTTAGATATACATATATATAATATATATATATATATAAATAAATGTGTATATGTATATATATACACACACATGTATATATATACATGTATAAAATATATATATATATATATATATATATATATATATATATATGTATATATAAATGTGTATATATGTGTATCTATATGTGTGTATAAATATACATACATATAAATGTATATATTTACATATACATATATATAAATAAATGTGTATATGTATCTATATACACATGTGTATATATATACATGTATAAAATATATATGTTTTACGTTATCTTATCTTGCTGTTAATGTCTATAACATTAAAAATAACACCATCGATTTCATTCTTTCTTTCTTTCTTTCTTTGTTGGATTTCTTGGCTATCAACCAGCGGCATGTGGCCAAGGTTATTAAGCCAATGGATCCTATTTATTCTATCAATCTATATAAGGTCATAAAGTTGTGTCTCCCTTAGAAAAACAATTACTTTATGCATCATCTCTTCATTGTCTGATAATAAATTTGCTATTGTAAGTTGTATGTTTTTAATTCGAATATAATTTGTGATGTTTATTCTATTATTGTTGAATTTGTGGCAGGACACAAGGAGATGGGTAATTGTTAGATGAGTTTTGCAATGGGGGCACTGTGGTGGATATTTTCTTTCCATATATGGTGTGAGGTAGGTGATCTTGTGGCATTTGTTCGAAGTCGCACAAACACCACCTCTTTTTGTCTATTTTTTTCTGTGGGCTGTGTCCCATGTTTCTATTTCTGTTTTGATCTTGTAGTTTATGTCTAGGTTGGTCCACTCACTTTGCCACAGATGAATTTTTGCTTTTAGAAGGATTTAATAGCTTTAAGTGAACTTTGTGAGTCTGAAAAAAAAAAAAAACTATTATATCGTGGGTCGTCGATAGTGCAAAATCAATGGCTTTGTCAATAGCAAAAAGTTCAGCAAGAAAAATCGATGTATGATTCGGCAGTCTGAACTTTAGTTCACAATCAGTCGACCATACACCTGCACCCACACACTCATCTGTCTTGGAGCCGTCGGTATATATATGAACAAAATTTAGATGTTTAATAAGGATCTCTCTGAACCTCTGGCGTACCTCACTCTCCGGCGCAATGGCCTTGGCTGATGGAAGCCAGGCTTCCGTAATTGAAAAATTGGGGGTTTCCCATGGCGCTATGTTTGACTTAACCAGGGTATCGATGGTAGAGAGATCTATACCGACTTTCTCGACGAGGTCGTGGAGTCTCGTGGCGAAGGGCCTAGTGCCTCCATTGCCATTAGGGTGGCTCGGGTCTCGAGCCACCTTTGCGGCAAGGTACTCCTGACTTAACTACTTGCTAACCTCTACTATCCACCTGCAGGAAACCCATAACGTATGATGAGCATTAAAATCACCTAAAATTACTTTATTTTGTGGCAGACGTTCCTGAAGAGCAATATGCTCATCAATAAACTGAACATATAGCCAGATACGTGCCATTAATTTTTACTTTGCATGCGACAAACTCCAAAGTAGAATCAATAGCCACTTCTGTAAAAGGGAGGCTTTGGTGGATGTACATGGCGACTCCGCCTCCACCCCTACCCTCACGATCCTTCCGACATAAATGGTAGTTCCTCACCGATACGACCTCGCAGAGACGAGGTTTGTTAAATGAGTTTCTTAGAGAACTATAATATCGGGAGCATAGGACGCATAGCATAGGCTAATAATTTAAGGTCATTTAATTTAGATCTAAGACTTCGACAGTTCCATTGTATAATGGTCGACGCGATGAATACGTTTTATGGGGTTTGGAAGTACCTTGTCCACCATTTTTAATTTTCTTTTTATGGGAGGGAGGCGCCTTCTCTCCCTCGCTTCCCTGGGACCTCTCACGGGATAGTTTGGAGACAGAAGCCTCCATGTCCTGCACCTCCTGGCGAGGGAGACGACTGACAGATTGCGATCTGCTTCTCTCTCGAGAAACCGATCGCAGGCCAGACGAAGTCCTCACAGGAGTAGCCCGGACGGGGAGGTGCGCTCCGGACTGTGATTCGGTATCATCCTCCTTATGATGTTTATGCTGGGTTGATGCAGCCATTTGATCGACCAATTTTGTCAGTTGATATACTTTAATGTTTAGTTCTTTAACGGTTTGTTTAAGTTCAGCAATTTCCCTATCCTTGGCTGCAAGCTGTTGACTGACATCACTTGTACTAGGGGTGTTGTTAGTTACTGCTGCAGCATAGGAAGTACCAGGTATGTGTGTCAAACTTTCCACTTTCCTCTTAGCTTCAGTATAACTAACTTCATGCTTTCTCATATATGCCAATGTCTCAGTCTCCTTCTTCAGGATGCTACACTCAGCAGATCCTGAGTGATGGGGACCTCCACAGTTAGCACACTTGGAAATTTGGCTAGTACATGTGATGGTATCATGGGCTTCAGCACATTTACGGCAAGCAAATTTAGTTGAATCTTTGTCAATACTTAATGAGGTGTGTCCGAATTTTTTGCATTTATTACAATGCATTGGCTTTTGGACATAAGTTCTTACTTGAACACATTCATATCCAACACTGACATATTCACGGATTTTATTCAAAGCAAAGGTCAAAAAAATAAAGTCCAGTTTTCGTTCGCACATTCCCATCCTTCTTGGTCATATATTGAACGTCCACTACGTCTTGGTCTTTCATGCTCTCGAGAATTTCACTTTCTTCCATCGTCCTCAAATCCCTGTGAAAGATTACTTCCTTACAGGTATTTGGGCTACTAGGAATAGTTACTTTAACTCGAAGATCATGAATTTACGTCAGCTTAAGTAAATCCTTAATCTGGGAGTTATATTGTACTTTAACAAGGAGGCTTCCATCTCGATATTTTTTTACAAAATCAAAATCGCCGTCCACTTGACCATCAAGGACCTTTTTGATGATAAAGATGTTCACGTTCAAAAGCGATTGATTTTCATTCACGCATTTTACATTCGCGAACCTTGCATTCTGGGTGGGGATTTTGAAAAGTGGTCTTCTCGTCTTGTCATTAGTGGGGATTCCATTGTTCGTCATCAGATTAGTCATAGAAGGGTCATTAGTCGCCCCTCCTCCTTGAGGAGCAGAAGGGGTAGCCTCCTTGAGGAGGAGAAGGGGTAGCCGGGGTATCACTCATCCTGGGTATCAGAGCAGGTCCGACCCCTTGTCTCAAAAAACGTAGTCCTGAAGGGACAAAAACCTCTTAACTTTTGTTATCAACCTAACAGCAACAGCTAAGAGAGTAAGGCAGTTTTCTGTCCTCTACCCCCCCAGCGGAAGCCTGGTTGCGTTCTCCAGTACTACAGAGGGATCGAGTTATGTGTGGGACACTTCCTTACCGCCGAACTTGCCTAGGCGAAGGACGGTAATTCAATGCCCACCCCCCAAGCGAATACGGGAGTTCACGAGGAACTCCGGTAGGCTCAGGAAAGTCACATTAAGAGGAAAAGAATTCAGGACCAAAGAAAAAGTGTGCTCAAATGACGCCCCAGACTACTGGGCCTTCCTACCCAGGGGTCAAAGCCACAAGGGCTACCCTGGTGTAGAAGAGAGCTGCGGGTCTGAGGTGGGGTGCTGACTACGCCTACTGTAGCCTCGTGTCACCTGCAAATACAAGAGCACTGAAGGTGCTGGCAAAGCACTGTAAGGATCTGTAATTACAGGATTTACTTTATTTAATTTACTTTATAACTCAGAAACAATAATATCCTGAGAGACGAGAGGCCCCGGGCTCTAGGGTAGCTCTTGTGCCACAATATTTCGTATTTATTGCTGCTGCGTTTTCAATAGGATGTTGACTCAAGAGTTTCGACCACGAGTGGGTGACCATCGATATTCATAGAAATAGTACAAAATACATTTTTCCCGCCAATTCAAATCAGGTAAGGTCACAAGGTCTACCAATTGGCCTCCTAATTGGCTAAGCACTAGCAGAGCCAGAGACATTTCACAAAAAATATAGAAAAGGAGCACAGCATTTTCCCCATTTTTATTCATTTTCCCCGGCGGCATTGGGATTTATATATGTATGTATATATATGTAAAGGGCTTATGTGAATTGCATATGATATACACACATAAACTAGCATAGCTAGTATATCTAAGACCAATTGGTGAACTCATTGTAACTCCGTCAATCTCAGAATACAATTGTCCATTGAATTAGAAGACTGATTTTTTTGTTACTAAATCTAGAAAAGAAACAAACTGGATTAGAAAGTGGTCAGATAACCCATCTGCAATTTTACTTGTTTCGGAAAGAGGTACATTTGTGAATAAGGACTGGGAATTATCATAGTCATCAACCTTTAATTTGCGTTTCTCATTTGTAAAGTCTGGAATTTAAGGTAGTATACTGATAAAATGTTAAGGGATGGATAATGGGTTTTAAAAATTAGCCAAGATATAATTCAAAGCATTGATTGAGGAAATTATAGGCCTTAAAGGTAAGCCATTTTTGTGTTCTATGGGAAGTCCATATAGACGTTCAGGTTAGGTGCCGCCTGCAAAAATATATTCATACACCGCCTCGCCAATACATGATTTTAGAGGACGTATGATCCTCTTAATTTTGTCTTCCAGTTTGAGGAGATTTCAATAGACAATTATATTCTCAGATTAAAAGAGTTGCAATGGGTTCACCAATTGTTCCTAGCGATACTAATACCTTCTTATGCAACCACGAAGTAAAAAGGTTACAACTGTGTCCTTCCAATTTTCTACAAGAAATATGTTGACGACACATTCATGCTGTTTAAACACAAATCACATGTTGGGAAGCTTCTTAACTATCTAAACACTCAATACACCAGTATCAGGTACACGTGTGAAATGGAGCAAAATAACCAACTACCCTTTTTAGACACCTTAATTACAAAAAGTAATGGTAGTGTACATACCACTGTTTACAGATTTGACCTCCTTGTATCAGAATCTTTCTTTATTCACAAGATGCAACCAGAGTTTAACAATGCTCTAACAGCCATATAACTACATACAATCTAACAAACTAACAAGTCATTATGTCCTTCAAAGATTTGCCTCTCTCCAGTTTTACTCCTGTTTCCCTATCTAAAAAACACACATATATATTATTTTTCACTGTAATATTCTGTCATTTTTTCCTTTATATCACTGAGGAAGGGGTGACTGACTCTAAAACGTATGAACTTAAAAAAAAAAAAAATCCTTTTCCTTCTACATATATACATAAAGACACACACACACACACATATATATACATGTGTATATACATACATATATATAGTTATGTATATACATAAATATATATAGTTATGTATATACATAAATGCATATATAACGATATATATAAATGTATATATGTATATCTAAATATATATATATAAATGTATATATACACATATACATATATAATGTACACACACACACACGTATATATGTTTATATTGTGCGTGTTTGAGTGGAAACACACACACACACACACATATATATAAATGTGTGTATATATACATACATATATATATTTATATTTACATATGTATGTATATATATGCACACACATTTATGTATATATACATAGATGTGTATATATATATATATATATATATATATATTTACACATACACACATAAATGTGCATATATATATATATATATATATATGTTTATGTATATGTGTGTACATTATATATGTGTATAGATGTATATATACATATATATTTATAAATATATTTATTTATATGTGTATGTATATATATAAATTTATCTAAATATCTATATAAAAATGTGTATATATAAATGTATGTATATACATAGATGTTGTGTATATATATACATATAAATGTGTATATATACATATATATAACTTATGTATCATATAAATGTATATATGTACATATATGTATTTATATAAAAGTATGTACACATATCAATGTATATATATATTTATTTATATAAATGTATAGAATTCGGATCGGGCTAAATCGGGGCTGTAATCAAACGATTTCCCATCGAAATTAGCACAGCTTTTGTCTGCCGTGCGCCGTGAGCGGGTGTATTGTGGTGGTGGAAGAGAACGCTGCTGCAGCTTCGAGGACGTTTGTCTGATATCTTTTTAACAATTTTCTCAAAATGCATTCATAATAAGCAGATGTAATTGTTTTCTTGGTCTCGAAGTCAACCAGCAACATATAGATCTACACACACACACACGCACACACACACACACACACACACACACACACACACACACACACACACACCAAATACCAAATCACCTTTCTAACTCCCTCTAACCGCAAACCCCATCCTTACCCATTCCAACACCGTCCTAAATCCTTCTCTCTCATATCATCCGCCTTCCCCCAACCCCTATGCTGCAACCCTTCAGTTATATCCTGGTGTAGTGAGCAGGCCCGTGTGTTGCTGCTCATAAGTCCACACTAGACAGAGTCAACCTTGCTGGAGGGGCTTATCAGTGGCATCCCGGCTAAAATACTCCCCCTCCCACTAGGATACACATAGGCCAGTAGGTGGGAGGTAACTCGGCTGTCTATCTCTCAATCAAAAACCATGACTGCACAAACAGAGCAAAGGCCCTCATTCCCCGAAGGCGAAAGAGCCCATGGTTACGGCGGCGATCAGGATCGCTCCAGAGCAGAGGGTGCTAAGAATCCCCGGCTAAGAATAGGCCGCCCCCACGTTGCTAACCCTTTGCACATATAATATAAGGACAACGAGAACGGAATCCGACTTACTAGTATTACTAGAGGAACTCTCCTTCATTAAATGGGGTGTTGTAGAACTCTGTGAGGTTAGAAGACTAGGCGAAGAATAGAAGATACTAAATGATGGACACGTGCTCTATTGGAGAGGTAAACCTCAGGGTAGCAAGCAAGAATTAGGGGTAGGTTTCCTAGTTCACAAACGATTAGAAAAGAATATCGTAGAATTCCATAGTATAAACGAAAGAGTGGCTTCAGTAACAATAAAACTAAATTATAGGTACAACTTAATGATTGTTCAAGTCTATGTTCCAACCTGCAGCTACAGTGATGAAGAAATAGAAAACTTCTATGAGGGTGTTCATTTAGCCAGCGAGAAAGTAAAAACCCATTTCACAATAATTATGGGAGACTTTAATGCCAAAACAGGTAAAAAGACAGAAGAAGAAACCGTAGTGGGGAATCACGGAATAGGCGCTAGTGTAGCGCCCTCTGGGAACCACTCAAATATTTCATCCAGATGGACACTATCTGTGTTAATTCCTTTCTGTGGTTTCTCTAAAAGTTATCTTAAGAACCCACACTATAAAAGAAGAAAAATCATACAGGGTATTTATGATTTAACTTCAGCCTTAGAGGTAACTGAGAGAAGGGGTAATATCAAAACACTTAATAAGCTTACAAATTTTAGTTGACATTATGAATCATAAATCATTACACTTTTACAAAAAAATAAACATACATTTACCAAAATGTCAAGGTACTCCAACCTGTCACTCTTTACATTCTTGTGCACAGCACCAGGAACAAATAAAACCAATCTTAAGCAAAACCAAAGAAAAACAAAACACAAATATAAAAAATTAAAAATAACTAAAAACATAAACCATAAAAAAAATAAAAAATTAAAACATAATCCCATTCCTAGAAAAGAAACGATATTGTAGTTTAGGAATGATAAAACAATATAAAGTTATAAATCTAAACAAATCATTTCTTGAAAGAACAAAATATTTCTTGCAAACAAACAAATTATGTAAAGTATTCATGTTATTATATATGATTTGAGTAATTGTATGCACATTATAGTAAATTCTGACTAAACATAATTTTAACAGTATACAATTATAAATGTTAAGAGCACTTACGCTTTGAATGGGTTTTAAATTCTTAATAATAAAGAGAGAGACACATCAGGATGTTGTTCAAGTGCCATGTGCCATCCTCGAGCTGTGAAGAAGACATACTAATTATCTTTAATTTCTAGTTTGATCTCAAATATTTACTTCCTTTTGTTCTATAAATCAATTATAGTATTTTATGATTTTATCAATTATATAATTACAGTTGAATATTCTCTCTTACCTCGGATATTTCACGATAATCTAAAAGACTTTCAGGCTGTTGTATGGCACTCTTCTCTGATCTCTCTCTCTCTCTCTCTCTCTCTCTCTATGATTATAGCAATAGTATCAGGCTTTAGTACTGTATATATTTCAAAATTTAAAGTCTAATCAGATCACATATAGTACAAACATAGGTCTTCTTAATCTATACATGCATAATTTTCAGAACGTAAATTCATTTTTCCAATAACAAAAATAGTACATATTGTTTTCTTCATCAAAATATCAATTATACAACCTTAATATAACGGTACTATTGACATATAACAGTGTACCCTTTAAATAAAGAGAATGGGTAAATGTTAAGTTTCAACCAGCCTCCGACTTTCGGAACCAATTTTTTTGGAGTGTAATCTCCCCTCGTAGTTTAACGCTGTTATGCTGTTGCTTTCCGTCGCATTTGACTCGTTGATGAGTAGCAGAACTTGTATACCCGGCGGCAAAGTTGATAAAATGTGTAAGATTCGGCTTCGCACTCTATTAAGGGTGGGGGGGAATTAGCATGATTTACACACAGAAAAACAGAAGAAAAACACTAAATTAACTTAAAATCGGGTTTGCTGAAACTCTACGGGGACAGTGGCCATGTTTCACCTCTGCAGTTATGTTTGTACAGAAATTTGAAATAATTTCTCTACCGAGTGCCAAGGACTGCCGGGGTAACCGTTAGAGCTGAGTGCCCCGTTGTCCCGAGCGCTATATATCACCTGTCACGAGGCGGGCGAGCAGGGCGGGCCAGGCGCGGCGGTCACGCGGTCACCCCAACGATGGGGGGACACCGCAATGTAAACACTGAGGGGGAGGACTCGGTGGATAACTGTCCCTCCCCTCCCGCGGCTGAAGTTTCAGTCTGTAATTCAGTGGATAGCCCCACTGAATCCATTCCCTTGCAACGAGCGGGTGCTGAAGGTGGTGATCCTGATGCCCAGGAAGGAAGTGACGGCTTCACTTTAGTGAAGTCGAAAACTAAGAAAAAAAAGCTCAACAATGCCGGTAAGAGACCACTGGCACCAAAAAGTGAATATTTTCGCCTCGCTTTCCCTGAAAGTACCACGAAAAACGATAAACTGAAATGGCTACAGAACCTCGGCAACGACTCTCGGGCCCAGGGGGGTACCCCCCTCGACTTTGTGCGAGGAGACACTCTCTCCTCGCCGTATGTGTACGTCGCTCGCTCTCAGCGAAAATATGTTGACGACCTTATTAAAGGATCAATTGGAGGTATTATCTTCAAACTTTGTGATGAGCCCAAGAAGCAAGAGAAATATGACGAATAGCTTGTGACCCACTACAACAAGGATTTTGATCTTGAACATGCGTATGCACTCGAAGGAGTTCATAAGGCCATACGAGTGCACAAAGACAAGAAACCACTCAACCGTATACGAATCATATGGAAAGGAGAGCAACCCCCTCCCAGTACATACCACTTCTTTGGGAAGTACATACCCGCCAGCCACGTGAGGCCGTGGAGGGCATCCTCCGTCATCTGTTATAACTGCATGGAAAGTGGCCATGTAGCTAAATACTGCAAGGGCAAGGCGCGCTGCGCAGAATGTGGAGAACAACATACTGCCAAGGAGTGTCCTCGCAGTGCAGCAGAAGAGAGTAATGCAGAAGCACCAGCTTTTGTCCCATCCTGCTTCAGGTGTGGGACGACAGGTGTGAATGCCTGGCACTGGGGGTGCAAGGGCCTCCCTGCCCTGGCCCCTCCCCCCCCCCCCCCTGTGGTCCCAGCACCGACCGCGAGTGACCAGCGCGACCCGTCCCAACCCAACCAGCGGACAGGGTGCCGGGGAAGCGCCTGCCCGTGCCCTGTGTGACGTCACCAACCGCAGAGATTTCCCGCGGCTGCCGGCGAGTGGGGGTGCAGAGGTCGCCGAACTACGCGAAATGTTTGCGCAACTGGCGGAGAAGGTGAACAAGATTATGTTGATCCTCACAGAGGGTGACTCAGGGCGTCAAAGCTGCCTTACTCTCTGAATTAAAGACCACGCCCCCCCTCCCTCCCCGGGAGCCAGCCGAGGCAGCCGTCCCTCACCCTCAGGCAGGGATGACCGCAGGCCAGGCGGGGGAATCCCCCGCACAACCATGTGACAGAAGTGACGTCACGCCAGCTGACCAAGGCGACATAAAAGTGCTTGAACTTTTAAAGGAAATAAAAGTTCTGAAAGAACAAAACACTTACTTAATTAATGAAATGGAAAAAAATAAAAGTGATTGTCAGTGCCGTGATACTCGTGTTACCATTAGTGCTAAACAAACGAACGAGGAGAACCGATGTCAGACCGCCAGTGCTGATAACCAGAGTGGACGTGTCAGCGCTGACAGCCGCCACGAACAATATCAGGATCCCTGTGACATCGGGTCCAGTGACGCAACCAGCCCCCCAGGTGCACCTAGCACAGCAACCGGAGGGACTGTGCTGAGAAGTGGAACAAAGCTAAGATCAAATGTTTGAAATGGTTAAAAGTACTTTTTATGTTTAAGACTACCATCTGTAATGAAATCCACAATCATAAAGCTATATGTTTATGTGAATCTATAATTTGTAATATTAGAGGATATAACAGCATGAGGTACAGATTGCCTAATAGAACACTACTCACTTATGGATAAACGGACAATCAAATTTATATCATGGAATATGCGTAGTATAAAGCCTAGGCTGAATGACCTAGAGTTTTATATCCGTAAATATAATACTGATGTTATTTGCGTGCAAGAACCTTTTGCTGCTGCTGCTAAGATGAAAATAGCACCTGCAATTCAGGGATACTATTCATATGTGAATACAGCCATGACTGGATTGTTGACATATGTGAAGGTAGCACTGCCACATACATTAGTTAAAAAATCCGAGAACACTGATGTTCAATTTCATAATTTAAAAATTCAGACTGCCACTGGCTCGTTTTCACTGTATAATGTATATGCCAGATACTCCAAATTTCTGGCTAGTTCTCTCCCCAATTTTCACAACCAAAGCACGTTATGTATGGGCGACTTCAATGCAAGGCATCCACACTTTGGAGACAACCAACGTAATAGTAATGGGGAAGAATTCAAACATTTTATCAATAGTAGATCACTGACAGTATATGACACAAAAGCAGAGACTCATTTGGGCGGTGGCAGATTAGACTATGTATTTGGCAAAAATTTAGTTCATGGTAATGTCTGTACTTCACTGGTGCGAGAGTTAGTTAGTGACCACTTTGCAATACGAACAGATTATACTGTAGACACCAATTCAGCCACTAGATCACCTAGGCTCCGAATAATTATCCCACCGGGCCTGGAGCATCACTTCAAGGCACGGGTCTATGACTGGTATAACACCTATGAAGTAACATCTGTTGAGAAATTTTCTCAGGATCTAATCAAAGTTGTCACTGACTACTATGACACTTGGGTCTGTTCAAGAAAACTCTCAAAGAAAAAGAGGCCCCAGACCTCCCATGCACCGAGGTGGATCAATGACCCAATTCTGGCTAAGGAATATATACGGGTTCAGGAGCTTGCTAATTGCTATAAAGATAATAAGACGACAGATAATCTTCTGCAGTTTATGAAAGCCACCAAGGAATCCAGAGATTTAAAAACTCAGATTCGTAGTAAATACTGGGAACAATTTCTGCAAAGTATCAATAGTCAAACTTCTATAGCTGACGTATGGAGAAAAATTAATAGACTGACAGGTAAAGCCCTCACAACACCGCAGTTCCACAGTCCACAGGAACAGGCTAATATGCTGCTAGAGCAGTGGGCAGGAAATTCTCAAGTACACTCACTTCCACAAGGGATAAAAAATCAGCTCAACAAGTCGAAAATAGATAGAAATTTCAATATAGCAATAGCATGTGCTGCTATTGACCCCTCCGACTTTGTCGAAATAACTGAGTGGGAACTAAGCAATGCCCTTCTGAAAGGTAAGGCAACCGCCCCTGGCGAGGACGGCATTACTTACAGCGTCCTTCGTCACATTGCTCAGGTACCAGGCAACCCACTTTTACATCTGTATAGACTCAGCCTATCACAAGGAATCCTCCCAAGCTCCTGGACTAAAAGCTTAATCATTCCTATACCCAAACCCAATACTGATAAATACAGACCCATTTCCTTGACCTCCTGTCTGTGCAAAGTACTTGAGAGAATAATTCTGAACAGGCTCATGTATCGCATAAATGCTAAGTTATCCTCCAGACTGTATGGATTTCTCCCAGGGCGTAGCAGTCAGCACTGTTTTGCAGAGTACTTAACAAACTCAAACCCAGGCATGCAAACCGTATTTCTTGATCTTAAATCTGCTTTTGATATTGCAAACAGGGAAATTATCCTTGAGCAACTAGCTAGCTTTGGTATTCAGGGAAAACTGTTAACATGGATTCAAATGTATCTGTCGAATCGATCGGCTCAGGTTCTCTTCAGGGGCATTAAAAGTACTCATACAAAAGTATTTGAACTCGGCACACCTCAGGGAGGCGTACTTAGTCCCATGCTATTTAATATCCTAATGCATAGATTACTGGGCGATATACCACTTGCAGGCAATGACTCCATTATTTGCTATGCCGATGACATTTGTATTAAATCCTCATCCGAGGAGAGAATGCAAGAGATTCTAGATATACTTTCTGCAAGGGCTACTGAGTGTGGCTTGATAATTTCATCTGAAAAAACAAAGGCACTTAACCCACAGACAATCCCTCTGCCAAGGTTTCATATAGATGACGTTGAGCTAGATCTCTGCCATCAATACAAATACCTTGGGGTGATTGTTAATGATTCAGAGTTCATTAGAAACCTGAAGAAAAGGCTGTGGGAGCGACTGAAGCCACTTAAGACACTTGTCGGCAAAGACCATGGTATTAATGTCAATATTGCGAGAATCTTTTACTTGTCATACATAAGGTCGGTCATAGATTACCATGCGCTGCACCTAGTATTGTTCAAGGAATCAGAGTTGACTAGTCTAGAAAGTGTCCAAAATGAAGCCATGAGGATCATTCTTGGTGCCCCTAGAACAACAAGGATTGTGAATATGAGAACAGAACTTAATTTGCCTTCTGTTTATGAAAGAATATTATACATAAATACCACATTTAGTGTCAAATCAATTAGAGAACCCCTCCATTGTACAGAGTTCCAAAGACAACTAAAACACAGAATAGAAGAGCTAACTTTGAATAACAACACCGATTCATACTCAAATTCATGGTTACAAGTGACGTGTAAACACTTAGCTCAGCTGAACATTCCCATAACTAAGACCCTACATGGACGTTCTGTACCACCGTGGAAAATGTCGGACCTAAGTGTATATTATACGACTGCCCCCAAAAAAGACAGTGCCCCCCCTGCTATACTTAAACAGTATGCACTTGCAAGTATAAATGAGCATCTAGACACTCTTTCCAATGTATATGAATGCTACACTGACGGATCCTTGCAGTCTGGGTGCAGAGCAGGATGCGCTTTTGTTGTATATAAAAACAATATTTTGCAGCACCAGGATTGTAGGAGGGTTCATGACTGGGCTAGCACTATGCAAACCGAGTTGGCAGGAATACTCATGGCCACCGAATTTCTATTGAAACAAGGCTCAGGGGTCATTTTCTGCGATTCACAGAGTGCTCTCCAGGCTCTGAACACTCTAGACAAAGGTGCGGGAAATATTGCAAATGACATCAGGATAAACGTGTATCGTGCAAAAGAACGAGGCCATAATATACGTTTTGTGTGGATTCCATCGCATGTTGGAATCCCTAGGCATGATCATGCTGATCGCCTAGCAAAGTCAGCATGTGACAAACAAAGTGTGGACATAGATCTTGGGATACCTCTTTCTAGGATTTTCTACATCATTAAAGCCTCCTTCAGAGAGGACTTGACTGAGTTGATTAATTCTCAGCGCCCTGAAAGCTGTAGCATAAAGCACTATGACCGGTTTAGGCAAGATTCCTTCATCTATGGTTTATATAAAACAAGAACAAGACAGTGTGATGTTGTGACTGCAAGAATCAGGCTTGGGTATAGATTGTATTGGCAGGTCAGTACAGTTTGTAATGTCGAAGAAACTAAATGTAAACTGTGTAATGAAGAATATAAGCGAACACTTGTACATTATATCTCAGAGTGCCATGTGATACAGCCTTTCAGGCCACCTAGCATGAGGTACGGAGAACTATGTAACTACTTCATATCATCTGATGCCCTAGAAGATATACTTATGTTGTATCCTAAATTTGGAATGTAGTATCACATAACCGAATATAAAATGTATTAATGCTTTCCCACGCCCAAGCTATATGCCGGCGTGGCAGATGAGTGGATAAAGGACTGTGCAATTGTTCCTTTCCTTAAACTGATATAAGTACTCATAGCAATGTTATAGGCTAAAATTCAAATGTAACACTATGTAATGTTATGACCATGCATTAAATGTACCACAGCTTGCCCACGCCTGTGCAGATAGCCAGGGTGGTAAATAAAGGACTAAACTAAAAAACAATTACGGTATACAATTCGGCGGTTAAATCAAGGATTAATTTTTGCCTGATTGACGGACAATACAAATGAATCAAACCATGTTTTGGCACAATCAACTTTTTAATATGAAAATGCGTTTTGAAAGTTGCTAGATGACCGTTTCAAATTCATACACAAGGCTTCATTAATAGTTCCTCAAATAACAACGGTATTTTGATTGACTGCGATAATAAATACAAAGCAAACAAACAAAAAAAAAGCGCTACTGACAGTTACGTGTCGTGCACGGAGACCGTGCCGCAACGGCACACGCAGTCTCTGTGAATTTTATTCTCAAACAAAAAACAAACACATTATTGTAACAGACCTTGCAAACTTTAGTGATGATTGTCGTCAAATATGGTAACCGTTCAATACTTATACTTGTCTTAAAATGTAAGATGGAATTCATTGACCTTTGCCTGAGCCGAAAATACTTCGGAGGCAGTGGCGAGCTTAGGCCACGCAGCTAAGCCTTATTGCTCGTCCCGCGAAATTATGAAAGCTTTAGCCTGATTTCGTCGCGCGCGGCGACGACACCCATTCAACTGCAGTCGGTTGCAATAGCCAAATCGGCAATAATTTGTATTAATAATGCATGTATTATTATCCTATTAAAAGTATGCATTTTTATTACATTAATTGGCTTATTACTTGAAATGTACTACATGCAATAACTATGTAGATTTCGCCGGTTCTCGTTAACCGTTACTTAAATTTTACTAACCTTATATCGTCCCGTCTCCGTTATTAAGCTTTACAATAACACGTCCTCGGCGTAGCAATATTTCCAGTTATACGTGTATTTCGCAATTTGTAAACATTTCTGCCGGCTTTTATATATATATTTTTTTTCACACGTACACTTCCTTGGCCACCGGACAGATGCACACTGAAGGTTTTTCATGGGCGAGGGCAGGGCTTTCCGAAAAAACTGTTTTTGATTGGTCAGAAAACTCTGACGTCATTGCCTGAAGTTTTCATTGGCTAGAATTTCTCAGTCTGTAACACCGCATAATCGCTAAGTCAGTAATTGGTCGTTATACATGGTGTCCTTGTCTTGCTGTTTCAGACATCAATAATTTATTATCGGTATTTCAGAAGAAATATGTCTTTACGTGCGCGAAAAAAAGGTATTTGCTTTGTATTAGGTTTTATATTACCATATGCATACAAGCAATCAGGTAAGTGTGGCCTCTTTCCCGATTTTAATCGCTCTCTGAAGAACTATCATCCAGAGGGAGGGGGGGCAGGTGACGGAAGAATTCTTTCTTTCCCGCCTTGCGGCGGGTATAATTCTGCCGCTTGTGAAAAAAATGAATGAATCAATTCTTTTTCATGAAATTTGATGAATAAATAGCGGGTCAGGTATTGCGTTATATACTCGGCCCTAATACCTGGCCGCTTGCCCCATTCTTTAACGTCCCTCCACAACCTTTCAATAGTTTGTGTGTGTATTTGTGGGTCTGGGTCTACAAAGTTCTCAGAATGATTAATACTCAGATGTTTGTAACCATGGTGTTGTGGGTTACGGTAGGCAGCCCATCCATCACCGTATATCACACTGTCTGGTTTTATATATTTCTTAATAAGGGGTATGAGCGTGTCTGCACTGCGGTCAGTGCCAACCAATGGCACAATTAATTTCCTTTTACTCACGCTCAATACCCCCAAAGACCCACACCTGGCTCTTTTTTATGATTTGAGAAGTTCTAGCTTCGCCCGGGACCTGGCTCAACTGTCTGCCCCTATTATACTTACGGCGCACGAGCAGCGTCTCGTCGATCTCAAGTATTACACCGGCACCTCCTATTGAATTTTGATTTTGTAACCAATATTCGGTTACTTCAGAACAAAAACTCCTCCAATCTACGCTAGTTGGCTTAGAAATACTAATACATTTAATAATGTGTGCGTGATCCCAATGTTTTTTGTAACCAATGATTCACAAACAAAATTTCTTTAAAAGGTTACAATTGTGTCCCTTGCAGAAAGGTGCCTTTGTAATCGCTGGTCGAGAAAACGCAACTTTTACGCCGTTTTGTCTTTGCCATTTTTTCCATCTGCCACAATACCATATATGTCGATCTTCACGATATTTGCAAGGTAAATCGCAATGCGGGCAACTTACCGCTCTTGGCCGTGTGCTCTCAGGAACTCTATAGCGTTATCTTCTTTTTTTTCAAAATAATCAGATATAACTCTATAATAATGCGGGTCACAACCTACACACCTGAGATCCATTTTGAGCAAAGATTTGGTATATTTGGTTTCCTTGCCTTGTGATTGGTTTATAGCATTTCTTGTAATGCTATTGGCTCTCGTGACAAATGTCACGCGCATGTGGTATAGAATAAAAGTCTCAAAAGGTTTCGTGCGCTGTTCATGCGGTAACATTGTTGATTTTGAAAATCGCGCGCAATTCTTCAGTTCCCTCTTGTCCGTAATATGGACCAGACACATCGATTTGCGCAGAGTAAGAAATGTGATAGTTACTGTAAATACTTGATTTTATGATGGTATTACTCGTGTATTGTCAGACATTATAATGTAGAAAGAAAATTACCTTCATGTGAGCTTATGCGGAATTTTTCTAGTTACGAAATGAAAGTATTACAATAAATGAACCAAAATAAAACGGTATCATTGTTTTGTTTACAAAAAGTAGGAAAGGATATCGGATGGCGATTTTTAAAATATTATGGGGCTCTGTGACACTTCCGTGTCCAATAACTTCGTTATTTCTGATTTGCGACGGAAGTTCATAGAAGATAAGTTTCTTAGATTTATTTGCTCTATCACATGGATATTTTTTTCCGGTTTAAAGACGGCTAGTCAGAACTTTACCCATACCGAAAAATAATTAAGTACTTTTTATTTTACATAGCTAAAGACAAAAACTGAGGTATATATAAGTAATACATATGCATAAAGACCAAGTGAGGTATATACAGGGGGGTTTCTAGACAAATGTTTGGGTCATTCTAACTTCACATCCCTTGTGCTCATTACACTAGGAAAGAGAGGAGACAAATACTAGTCGACTTTGCGGAGGCTCGATCACTCAATATCATGAATACATTCTTCGAAAAAAACTAGAGCGGAAGTGGACATGGAAGTCGCCATCGGACATCAAAAACGAAATTGCCTTCATAATTTCAAATAAGCGCGATATAGTAGAAATGTGGAACTTATAGATAAAGTAAATGTTGGCAGCGACCATAGGTCAGAGGCCAAATTAAATTACACCTCAGAAGAGAAAGGAATAAACTCATACGAAAACCGCGACAAAATTTCGCATTAACGTCCAAAACTGATATTCTCTTCTCAGCGACCAAGATCTCAACATTGACCAAATCAACAAACAGTTCAATGACATAATAAAGGAAGCTGCACTTGAAGTAGGCGGTAAGAACGTCAAACAAAGCTCCAGTAAGCTCTCGATAGAAACTAAAGAACTTATGCAAAAACGTAGGTTAATGAAAGCATCATCAAATAGTGACAAAATAGAATTAGCTGAACTAACAAAAACTATAAACAAAAAGAAGTGAGAAGATGTACGGAAATTCAATACTCAACTAAGAAAGGAAACAGTGATCTCAGGTACCAGCATGAAAACAGCTAAAAGGAGACTTGGAATAAGGAGAAATCAAATATATGCATTAAAGAAACCAGACGGAGATGTGACATATAATAAAAATGAAATCATAAGAGTAGTGAAAAACTTTTACAGGGATCTATACAACGTAAATGAACTGCTACGGATAGAAGCGAATGCGGTAACTAGAGTACCTAACATCACAACAGACGAAATAAAGAGAGCACTTAAAGGCATGAAGAGAGGGAAAACACCAGTTGAAGACGGTATTAGTATAGACCTTATATTAGATGCAGGACAAATTGCAACAATGAAACTAGCCAATATTTTAAAGAAATACCTTCTCAATGGAAAAATTCCGAAAGCCTGGAAAAATGCAACTATTATTTTGATTCATAAAAAAGGGGACAGAAAGGATCTAAAAAACTATCGACCCATAAGTCTCCTTTCAGTAACTTACAAACTGTTCACTAAAATCATCATAACTCGCATCTCTGATAGTCTGGATTTTAACCAGCCTAGAGAACAGGCAGTCTTTCGCAGTGGATTCTCAACAACAGACCACATACACACGCTCACCCAAATAAGAGAAAAAATAAACGGATATATGTGTATGGCATTCATCGATTACGAAAAGTACAAATACCAGCAGTAATAGAAGCTATTGGAAGACAGGGAGTAGAGGAGGTATTGTAAAATACGAGAAGATATATACGAAGATGGGACAGCACCCATCAAGCTCCACACAGAAACCGATAAAATCCCAATTAAGAAAGGTGTTAGACAGGGCGATAATATCTCACCATAACTGTTTACAGCTTGCCTTGAGTAAACATTCAAGAAGCTAGAATGGACCGGAAAAGGGTATCACAATTGGGGACGAATACCTAAACAATCTAAGATTTGCGGATGATATTGTTCAGTGAATCTGCAAATGAAATGCAGTAACTAATAAATGATCTGAATAGTGAAAGCCTGAAAGTCGGTATTAGGATGAACAAGAAAAAGACTAAGATCATGTTCAAGAGTAGAGTTCAGTTTGAACAGATACAAGTTTAAGGCGAAGTGCTAGAGGTGGTAGACAAGTATATATACCTAGGGCAACTCGTACAGACAAACAGAAGAAATTAAGTGACGCATCAGTCTAGCCTGGAGCGCCTTCAGCAGACACAGAAGCATACTAAGAGGCTCCTTGCCATTATGTTTAAAAGGAAAAGTCTTTAACCACTGCATCCTCCCAGTAATGACCTATGGATCAGAAACATGGACTACAACCAAAATACTGGTGAGGAAACTAATAAGTGCCCAGAGAGGGATGGAGAGCTTGATGCTGAGAATTAGTCTAAGACATGGATCAGGGAACAGACAAAAGTGGAAGATATACTCAAAAGCATCAAAAAGAAAAAAAATGGCAATGGGCAGGTCATATATGTCGGAGACAGGACAACAGATAGACAAAGAAAGTAACAGACTGGGTTATAGATAACATACAAAGGCAAAGGTCCAGACCTATGACAAGATAAAGGGACGAAATAACGAAATTTGGGTGCCAAGACTGGAAGCAAATAACGCAAGACAGACAAATAACGCAAGACAGGCCTACTTCCTGCAGTGGATTGATCCAGGCTAATGATGATGATGATAAATGTATATATATCATATATATAATATATGTGTGTGTATGTATATACTTATATACTAGTATGTGTGTGTGTGTGTGTGTGTGTGTGTGTGTGTGTGTGTGTGTGTGTGTGTGTGTGTGTGCGTGTGTGTGTGTGTTTATGAATGTTTATGGGGAGACTTCCCTGTAGCCTGTGCAGGAGTTAAGTCACAATTAAGGAAGAAACCCCTTCTGTTAAATGCAGATAACGCAAGACAGACAAAGAAGGACAAACTTGGAAGAGGCCTTCTTCCTGCAGTGGATTGACCAGGCTAATGATGATGATGATAAATGTATTTATATTATATATATAATATATGTGTGTGTATGTATATACTTATATACTAGTATGTGTGTGTGTGTGTGTGTGTGTGTGTGTGTGTGTGTGTGTGTGTGTGTGTGTGTGTGTTTATGTATGTTTATGGGGAGACTTCCCTGTAGCCTGCGCAGGAGTTAAGTCACAATTAAGGAAGAAACCCCTTCTGTTAAATGTAGAGATATCACAGGGTTGCCTTTTGCAACTTCCCGGGAGGAATGGCTCTCAGTGCTATTGTTTGATTAGGTTATAGGCAAACATGGGAAGCGAGTGCATCGGCGAAAAGGTAGGGATCCCCATGACACCCGCTATGTGCAGTACATGGTAAAACACCGAGGCTCACTCATGGTCTGGGGTTGCTTTACTAGCTGGGGTCTAGAAAACTTGTCATTCCAAAGAACGTCAAAATTAACCAGCACATCTACCTGGACCTGCTGGGTGACCATCTGCCTGATTCTTTTAAGCTCGCCAAGGCCAGAATCTTCGAACAAGCCCACATAACAAAATCTGTGACCCATTGGCTTGAAAACTGTTATCCTTTTTAAAGGACAGGTTGGGCAATAGCCCAGAGGCAGATATTCTTGAGTCCTGGGGCAATAACTCCCCTAATGTCTCTTCCTAGACACCTTCAAAGTGTAAAGATGTAGAAAGATGTAAAAAAATATATAAATTTCACAGTGTGTTCACTGATAAGTAAGGCGGGAAAGCTGGGGCCACAATATTTTGACGAGTACTATTTACATATATATGAACACTCAATAACGTGTACACAGAAATGAAAAGGAAAACAGTTACAATGAAAAAATAAACAGTAGATAAATTTGACATGATTATATAGTTGTAGAGAGACAGAACGAACAAGAGCTGTAACAGGTCTCAGGAAGAGGGTCAAGGTCGAAGAGCCTTGGGAAGGATCTACTAACTAACGACGAGGCAAGGTCGTCCAAGCTCCTTTGACCAGCACTCTAGTTAAAATTAGGCAATTTTGTTTTTAGCAGAGCTTCTAGCGTTTTTCTTTCATAAGAATTTGCTGATTTACGAATTAACTTAATCACCTTCATCACGCGAATGAACAATACACACACACACACAAACACACAAACACACACACACAAACACACATATATATATATATATACATATATATATACATGTATATATATACATACATATATATAATTTAGACACACACACATATATATGTACATATATATATATATAATTTACACACAAACACATATATATGTATATATATGTTTATATATATTTATATCTATATGTGTGTATATTTATGTATGTTTATGTGTGCATATATGTTTGTGTGTAGGGTTGTAAGTATTTATGCATGTTTGGATGTAGGTATGCATATTTGCATATATGCAACTATGTATGTATATCTGTATGTATGCATGGATGGGTTTATATATATATATATAACACACATACACTCACACACATATACACAGATACACACACGCACACGCACTCACACATCATCATCATAGGCTAACGCCGACGGGGGCGCATTGCCTCATGGCGAGCCTCCAAGCAGGCCCTCAGTCCATCTGTAGCTCCTCAAGACAGGTCTGGTCGAGCTGCCCAAGCCATGGACTCCTTGGTCGTCCCACGGGCCTCCTCCACCCAGGATTGTCTCGCAAAGAGACAACCTGGGTCGGGTCATCCACGGGGAAACGAGCTAGGTGTGCATATAGCCTGAGTTGGCGGTCCCAGGTTATGCAAGTAACAGATCCCATGCCAGTCTCAGGGTGTAGTTGTTGGCTGGCAGTATCAAGGCCTTGAAGACGCATAGCTTGGTAGGTATCGACATCTCCAGTTCATGGCTGGTGCTACCAGGCCAATCTGTCTACTGACTTCTTGGTCTGACAGCCCAGAGACATGGACTATGCTACCAAGATATGTAAAGCTCTCTGTGATTTGTCCTCACTGGAAACATGAATCGGCTGAATGAGTTGCCCTAACAGGCCCCCAAGGTCCTGAATTTTGGTTTTAGTCCAGACCTCTAGCCCCAAGGGCTTCGCCTTATTGCTAAATGCACCAAGAGCTGCCACCAGTGATTCCAAAGACTCAGATAGGATAGCAACATCGTCGGCAAAGTCAAGCTCTATGACCTTGATATTGCCACCAGTGATTCCAAAGACTCAGTTAGGAAAGCAACATCGTCGGCAAAGTCAAGCTTTATGACCTTGATATTGCCTAGGTGTTGAAAAACGTTGGTGCAAGGACTTGCACGAGTGAATCCACACTGTATGTTAGTAGGTGGTCACAGATCTGCTTCAGAAGAATTTGGGCGAAAACCTTGCATGGCATACTGACCAGTGTAATACCACAGTAGTTGCCACAATCCCAATGATCCCTTTTCCCCTTCCAGAGAAGGATGACCACGCCCCTCAACAGATTAGGGGGAATGGAACCAGACTGCCAGATGGCAGTCAAGACTCTGTGAGGAGTGTTTTTAGAGCTTGGTAGGCAGGATCAAGGTCATTTACCAAGAAATGGCCTTCAACCTTCTCAATAAGGTTCCTAATGAATTGTTCCTTATCCCTTCTTAGCAGTGTCTGAGTTCTATGCACCAAGGAACGGCACAAGTCCTGATTGCCATTCAGCCAAGCTATGCAATATGCTTCTTTGGCCTCCAATGCCTCCAGCGAGATGAAATTCTGCCTTGTCTTCTGGTGTTTGCTAATGGACTCCTTCTTAGAGTGCTTCACGCTCGAAAGACTCTCACTATGCAACTGGGTCCATCAGGTTTTCAAGTTCTATGAACCAATCAGAGACTGTGGCAAACCTCTGGGAACACCCCCCCCCCCCCCTCCTCTATTTGTCCAAGTGAAATACCCTAGAGTGGCCACTGGAAGTATGTGGAGTTTTGAAATGAACCTGTAGGATAGCGACAACCAGCCTATGGTCAGTGCCACAGAACTTGGCACTTCAGTCGATCTCCTTGGCCACAGTACCCATATCGCTATACAATGTCCAGTAATGTAGGATGGAGTACTGATACCAGGAGCCAGAAATCCTCAATCTCTGGGTCCTAGCAAAGCAAAGAGGTCGTTCTTGCTGCTCCGATCAGCTCCCGAGCCATGGGGACCGATAAACATGTAGCGAGCTCGATCACAGCCAGATACTGCATTGAATTCGCCCAGAACAATGTAAATGTCTCTGCCACAGATGTGAGTTTGGCATATAAAACCTCTTTCATATCAAGTTTGTAAACATCGGTAGAAGGGTACACAGCAATAAGAGACATAAAACCACAAGCATGCTTCAGACTCAGTGCCATAATACGCTCATCAAGTGGTGTTACCCCTACTACCGAGGGTTGAAGTCGGCTGGAAATGGTTATGGGTACACCCTGGGGATGATGACCATTGCTCTGGCCCAACCAGTAGTAGGTGTACCCACCCATACTGATTGTGCTGCTACCAGGTCTTCTCACCTCCGAGAGGGCAGTTACCTGAACTCTAAACTGCTTCAGCTCCCTCGATAGCAGGGATAACCGCTCTTCCTGCCACAAGGACCGGATGTTCCAAGCGCCTACCCGGACAGCTCGACTGAGGTTAAGCCTTGGGCTGTCGCTCCAGGTGGACGTCAGCTGTGCCACCCTATATAAAGTAGGGTGACAGGCTGTGGGGCCCAACGTCCGGCTGTGGGGTTCCCATGGCCTCACACTGGGTTGGTGGCTGTCAGAGTGCAGGCGGGACGAATAACACCTGTTCCCATCCTGCGCCCCAACAGTCAGATTTCTTCACACGAGTGCTAACAAAAAATGTAATATTAGTTATCGTTGACTTTGTAGTGGGATATTTTTCAAATGCGATCTGGAATTCTCCTATGGAGGTGAGGTGGTATTTCCCCGTTCTTTCAATTAAAGCTTTAGCTGAAATCTTTAAATGTCTATGTATGGCAGTTGTATCAAATAAAAATCCTCAAAATCGTCGATGCTTATGTAAATGATTCTCGTAGCTGCACCATCTCTTAACGGCTTATCAAACTATTGAAGTGACAGTTTCTTTTCTTTTTTGCCAGAAACGCAAAAGACATGCTACTTTATATTTTCCAATATAGAATATTATTTGAACGCAGAACCGCAATAGGGCAACAATGAATATGTGAATATTTTATCACTGTGTGTGTGTGTGTGTGTGTGTGTGTGTGTGTGTGTGTGTGTGTGTGTGTGTGTGTACAATGTCTACAGAAATACGAGTTAATATTTGGTGATTAGTAACATAACAGTATGTATACTTCTTTTCGATTATTCTGATCATAGTTTTTCGCTATTGTTATTTCTTAACTCGTGGAGTTTCTCTGAGGGGTCGCATTAAATCAGCTTAGCAAGAAAATACGTGTTTGCTTGATTCAGCTGAGCAACTACTAGTTGAGTGATTCCAAGGAGGGTGAAAACAAGTCTTAAAACTTACTCCCAATTTATATGCTGTATGATATCTGATATCTTGAAGGAAAAATCTTGCTCATTCTGACAAAATAGGAAGTTAATCTTGTTCTCTACCTTTATCTGACACGCATGCAATTTATATTTTCCTTGCATTTGTCAGTGCTTGACAAAACTTTGATGCATTATCTTGATGTGCTTACGACAGAAATACTTATTTCCCAGTGTGTGAAAGGTTATCTTAACGCTTGTTTGTCCAGCTGGAACTTCAACAGTTTAAAAATAAAACATAAAAAAAAATCGTATATTTCATTCTCTTTCAGATAATGAAGTCTTCATAATTCCTGTATATTCATTTCGCGGGTAATTATAATATATAAGAAATAAAATATATATTATGGAAAGGGTGAAAGCGAGGCTGCCAAGCTGACACCTTTTTGAAGAATGACGGAGGGCAATCTGGAATTGCAAATGGAGGCCGCATCATTTGGATAAGGGAAAGTGATTTCTCTCCCAGTAAAATAACTAGAGAGCCGTGTATCTCCCGCTCGATGGTATACTATGAAGAAGGTGAGAGGAGGAGAGCACTCTGAAAGACCGACCTCGTTCCGGATGCCCCTTCACCCAAAGACTCTATACCTTTGTCTTCAACAGTGCAACCAACAGCTCCCGCTAACAAGCTACACGTCAGTATGTGGAGAGCGCACGGAAATCTCTATTGTTGGATCAGAGATAACAGTTTTTTTCAGTTTGTTCAAAGATAATTTAGTTCAAATTTTAATATAGCTATTGTTTACACTATACGTCACATCTGATGTTCTGATTATCTATCATTATATACTTTTCATTCTTCTTCTTTGTTGGATTTCTTGGCTATCAACTAGCGGCATGTGGCCAAGGTTATTAAGCCAATGGATCCTATTTATTCTATCAATCTATATAAGGTCATAAAGTTTTATCTCCCTTAAAAAGTGATTACTTTACTGATGATTCTTTCATCATCTGATAAGATGTTTATTAATGTGAATTCTTTGTTTTTAATTCTAAGGAAATTGTTTAATGGTTGTCTACGGTTGGAGTATAGTGTGCAGGTTATTAATATGTGTTGTAAAGTACAACTGGTGTTGCAGTGGAGGCACTGGGGAGGGAAAGTTCTCTCGATATAGGGAGTGAGGTATGTGAGTCTTTAAGCGTTGACCCTAAGACGGGTCAACACCACCTCCTCCATTCTTTCCTGTGGGCTTTCCCCCACAGTTCTATATTTGTTCTGATTTTATTTGTGAGTTGGAGGTTGGTCCACTCACTTTGCCACAGGAGATGTATTTTTGCTTTTATAAGAGACACAAAACACCTGAGATCTGTACGAACTATGGTAGTGTCCAGATCGCCAGTTGACCCGGCTAATTTGTCAGCCAGTTCATTACCATGGATACCAGAGTGACCTGGTACCCATATTAGCTTGATTGATTTGTTGGCACCATGTAACTTACGAATGATATTACCCAGCAATTCATTTTTAGTGGTTTCTAAGGATTTAATAGCTTTAAGTGAACTTAATGAATCTGAAAAAATGACTATTCTATCGTGGGTCGTCGATAGTGCAAAATCAATAGCTTTATCAATGGCAAAAAGTTCAGCAAGAAAAATCGATGTATGATTCGGCAGTCTAAACTTTAGTTCACATTCAGTCGACCATACACCCGCACCTACATACTCATCTGTCTTGGAGCCGTCGGTATATATATGAAAAAAAGATAGATGTTTAATAAGGATCTCTCTGAACCTCTGGCGTACCTCACTCTCTGGCACCATGGCCTTGGCTGATGAAAGCCAGGCTTCCATGATAGAAAAATTGGGGGTTTTCCATGGCGCTATGTTTGATTTAACCAGGGTATCGATGGTAGAGAGATCTATACCGACTTTCTCGACGAGTCTCGTGGCAAAGGGCCTAGTGCCTCCATTGCCATTAGGGTGGCTCGGGTCTCGAGCCACCTTTGCGGCATAGGTCAGTGCTAACTGGCCGCGTCTGAGTCGGAGGGGAGGTACTCCTGACTCCACCTCAAGACGCTCGATCCGAGTACATTTCAGGGCTCCAAGACACACACGCAAACAAGCATTCTGCACAGCATCCAATCCTTTCAAACTTGTTTTCGATGCCGAACCATACACGATTGACCCATAATCTACTTTAGAGCTAATCAGGGCTTTATATACCATTAGCAAAGACTGTCTATCAGCTCCCCATTTATTACCAGAAATGCACTTTAATAAATTTAGTGCTCTTTGACGTTTATTCTTTAACTGACCAATGTGGTCTTTCCAATTGAGTCTACTATCAAAAAGTAGCCCAAGAAATCTAGCAGAATTTTTAATAGGTATTGGGTGGTTGTCTAGAGTTAGCCTGATGTTCGGCTTCCTCCTACATGAAAAAATTACCCCAATACTCTTTCTAATGGAAAACTTAAAACCCCACTGGAGACCCCAGTTATGAATCATATCCAGTGCCAATTGGATGCGATTTGCTGAGAATTCTGCATTATTGCTGGAATGCCATAATGCACAATCAGCGTACAGTGAGTATTTAAGATTCCGAGGAGGAGCTGGTAAGATATCATTGATCATACATAGAAATAAAGTTGGTGACAAGACACTTCCTTGTGGGACCCCGTTTGCCTGGACAAAAATGTCCGAAAAAGTGACATTGTCAGAAAATAATTTGACAGAAAAAGTTCTGTCAGAAATGAAATTTTGAATAAAACAAGGCAAGTTTCCACGTAATCCGAAAGCATTAAGTTTTCTGAGTAGGCCATATCGCCATGTCATGTCGTAGGCTTTTTCTATATCTAAAAATACTGAAATCAAAAAATATTTTTTGGCAATTGCCTCTTGAATATGACTGTCCAGCTTTACTAGTTGATCGAGAATTTGGCGTCCCTTTCGGAAACCGCACTGCTCGTCAACTAGTAAATTACTGGAATTTAGAAAATGCAATAGCCTACTGTTAACAATTCGTTCCATGACCTTGCATACGCAACTTGTCAACGCAATTGGGCGGTAGGAGATGGCAAATCTGGGATTACCCCCTCCTTTCAATATGGGAATGATGTGAGCGAAGTGCCATGTGTTTGGAAAAGTGTGGCTTTTCCAAATTTCATTGTACACTTCTAGCAACTTAATCATGTCATCATGATTAAGATGCTTTATCATCTCATATCGAATCTCATCAGGGCCTGGGGATGTTCCTCTACAGGCTTCTAGGGCTAGGACAAGCTCATCCATTGTAAGATCTTTATTGTAATCAAAGTCATCTCATGTGGCAAAGTGAATTGGTTGCAGCTCAGCCGCTTCCTTGATGGGCAGGAATGCGTGGTGGTAGTTTGCTGAGCTGCTTGTATGAGAGAACTGCCTGGCGAGTGCATTAGCAATGTCTCTAGGTGAATCGATATTATTGCCCTCTTCAATGATGTTTTTAATTTTGATAGATGTTTTTTTCTTATTGATTTTATTAACAGTGGACCAAACCTGTCTCCTGGCGGAGACAAAGCTCCGCCAGGAGTCTCTTTTTGCTTGTCTCATTACTCTACGAGCCCTAGCTCTTGCTTGTTTGTAATTGCAAAAGTTGTTATTTGTTATGTTATTTTTGAAAAGCCTGTAGGCCCTATTGCGTCGGCACAGCGCCCTGTGGCAATCTGGTGTCCATCATGGAACTCTATGCTTAACGCTATCTGTCGAAGTGGATAGCAAAGCTGCTTCTAAAATCGAATTCTGAATATTGTTTGCTTTATCATCAATGGTTTCTCCAACAAGTTCGAGCTTGACGCTCCTTGTGAAGGCGACCCAGTCTGCTCTTTTTACATTAAATTTAGGCGCTGAAGGCGTTCTCACTGTGTTGCATGAATATTTAATCAAAATCGGAAGATGATCGCTTCCCAATGAGTCGACAATGGTGTGTCACAGGCACTTGGCTGCTACTGATGAAGAGACCAGTGATATATCTATAAAGTTAAAATTCCCGGTATTATTGTCCACCCACGTGGGACAACCATCATTCAGAAGGACTAGATCAGACTCGTTAATCAGCTTAACTACTTGCTCACCTCTACCATCCACCAGTAGGGAACCCCATAACGTATGATGAGCATTGAAATCGCCTAAAATTACTTTATTTTGTGACAGACGTTCCTGAAGAGCAAAGAGCTCATCTTAGATTATCACTTTATCAGGCGGACAATAAACTGAACATATAGCCAGATACGTGCCATTAATTTTTACTTTGCATGCGACAAACTCCAAACTAGAATCAATAGTCACTTCTGTAAAAGGGAGGCTTTGGTGGATGTACATGGCGACTCCGCCTCCACCCCTACCCTCACGATCTTTCCGACATAAATGGTAGTTCCTGAGCGATACGACCTCGTCAGAGACGAGGTTTGTCAAATGAGTTTCTTGGAGAACTATAATATCGGGAGCATAGGACGAGGCTAATAATTTAAGGTTCTTTACTTTAGATCTAATACTTCGACAGTTCCATTGGATAATGCTTGAAGCGATGATTACGTTTTATGGGGTTTGGAAGTGCCTTGTCCACCAGTTTTTATTTTCTTTTTATGGGAGGGAGGCGCCTCCTCTCCCTCACTTCCCGGGGACCTCTCACGGGATGGTTTGGAGACAGTAGCCTCCATGTCCTGCACCTCCTGGCGTGGGAGACGACTGACAAATTGCTACCTGCTTCTCTCTTGAGAAACCGATCACGAGTTGATATAATTTAATGTTTAGTTCTTTAACGGTTTGTTTAAGATCAGCAATTTCCTTATCCTTGGCTGCAAGCTGCTGACTGACATCACTTGCACTAGGGGTGCATAGGAATGTATTGGGTTTGTGTGTCAAACTTTCCACTTTCCTCTTAGCTTCAGTATAACTAACTTCATGCTTTCTCATATATGCCAATGTCTCAGTCTCCTTCTTCAGGATGCTGCACTCGGCAGATCCTGAATGATGGGGACCTCCACAGTTAGCACATTTACGGCAAAAAAATTTAGATGAATCTTTGTCAATACATCAGTCCAGTTTTCGTTCGCATATTCCCGTCCTTCTTGGTCATACAATGAACGTCTTGGTCTTTCATGCTCTCGAGAATTTCACTTTCTTCCATCGTCCTCAAATCCCTGTGAAAGATTACTCCCTTACAGGTATTTGGGCCAATAGGAATAGTTACTTTAACTCGAAGATCATAAATTTGCATCAGCTTAAGTAAATCCTTCATCTGGGAGTTGTATTGTACTTTAACAAGGAGGCTTCCATCTCGCAATTTTTTGACAAAATCAAAATCGCCGTCCACTTGACCATCAACGACCTTTTTGATGATAAAGGGGTTTCATTCACGCATTTTACATTCGCGAACCTTGCATTCTGGGTGGGGATTTTGAAAGTTGGTCGTCTCGTCTAGTCATTAGTGGGGGTTCCGTTGTTCGTCATCAGATTGGGCTTAGAAGGGTCGTTAGTCGCCCCTCCTCCTTGAGGAGGAGAAGGGGTAGCCGGGGTATCACTCATCCTGGGTATCGGACCAGGTCCGACCCCTTTCCTCACAACGTAGTCCTGAAGGAACAAAAACCTCTTAACTTTTGTTATCAACCTAACAGCAATAGCTAAGAGAGTAAGGCAGTTTTTCGTCCTCTACCCCCCCAGTGGAAGCCTGGTTGCGTTCTCCAGTACCACAGAGGGATCGACTTATGTGTGGGACACTTCCTTACCGACGAACTTGCCTAGGCGAAGGACGGTAATTCAATGCCCACCCTCCAAGTGAATACGGAAGTTCACGAGGAACTCCGGTAGGCTCAGGAAAGTCACATTATAAGGAAAAGAAATCAGGACCAAAGAAAAAGTGCGTCCAAATGACGCCCCAGACTACTGGGCCTCCCTATCCAGGGGTCAAAGCCACAAGGACTACCCTGGTGTAGAAGAGAACTGCGGGTCTGAAGTGGGGTGCCGACTACTCCTACTGTAGCCTCGTGTCACCTGCAAAAATAAGTGCACTGAAGGTGCTGGCAAAGCACTATAAAGTGCGCAAGATCTGTAATTACAGTTTTTTTTTTTTTTTTTTTTTTTTATTTACTTTATTTCGATTACTTTAATAACAACTCGGAAACAATAATGTCTAGCGAGACTAGAGGCCCGGGCTCTAGGGTAACTTTTGTGGCACAAGACTTAGTATTTACTGCTTCTGCGTTTTAAGACAAGCCGTGCGTTCACTTGGGCAGTGCGCACCGTGCGTTTCGTGGCGAAACGTTTTGACAAAACGTTTCGCGAAGCGTTGCGTGGCGAAGAGAGCGGGGTTTGGGGGTAGTTCGCCTCGCCGCGCGGACTGTTTGTAAACAACAAAGATGGCCGCCTACTCGGAACCTCAGAAGTACCTCTGCCCGACTTGTAACGCATATTTCTTGGTTTTGAAAGAAACTCAGGGACACGTAATGACTTGTGGTAAGTGTCTGACCACCAAAGAATATAATAAGTGTAAATTTACATCATGTAAGCCTAAACTATGGCTGTAGTTGAGATAGAACTTCCGGGAGCGTCACAGTAGTGATAAAAGTTGATGATAATGCTACTGTTATCTTTTAATAACTGCATAAAACTATAATTTCGAACAGTTATGATTTTGGTGGATGCAGGATATATGTATAATAATTTGACTGTGCATACCAAAAGTGATTAGCATTTAATGAAGAAATAAAGTTGGAATTAAATAATAAATGTAAATGTTAGCATGTTAATTGCAGGTTCTGCCATTATATGGTCAACAGCACCAACGCTGTTGTTGATAAAAGCATACAGTGACAATAAACATAGTTTTCCAGCAGTACAAAGAATAAATACAAAATATGGGAAGATATTGCTTCAGTGCTGCAAGATGCTGGACATCCTGTCACTGGGGAAATTTGTGACAAAAAAATGCGCGGACTAAAAAAACGGTATGTATCTTTACCTGAATGAACATTTTGTTCAGATTTTATTGGACTGTTTTTGGTTAACTTATATATATTGTATAAAGTATTCCATACTTCCTTTATCTTATGGATTTGTTTTGTTTTGTTTTTTGTTTTGTTTTGTTTAATATGTCTTACAAAGCCCAGTTAGTTGGTTCTGATAAATGTTTTATAATAGTTTCAGATTTCTATTTAGATTGTTATCATTTGCTTACAACTGTTTTAATCTCATTTTTTCAGATACAAAATAATTAAAGATAATGCAAAGTTAAGTGGACGAGGCAGTGACACACAATGGCCATTCTTTGAAGCAGTGGATGAGGCTCTTGGACGTGATCCTAGTGTAATACCAGTTGCAAAGGGGTCGTCATTAATGATAGGTGAGGAATTTTACGAGATATTTCAGAAAGAGATTTAATTATGAATTAATTAGTAGTATAGATTATATGAGAGGCTAAAAGTAAATTGAAAAAAAAAAAAAAAATACATTGTGCTTACAATATTAATGAAACTTTCATCACCAGGTCAACCTTCGACTAGTGCTGGACCATCTGAAGTTGTGGAACTTCCAGTGTCATCACCATCACAGTCTACCAGTTCAAGAACTCTCTCTCCAGCTCCATCAGCATCATCCCTTCCACCACCAAGATCTCATAAACAGAGGCATTTAAAAGAACAAGAGACGACACAGAGGAGAGAACATGTCATCTCAGCACTAGACAAATTAGCTGATCTTGTTGTCGAGAGAAATGTTGTGTTAGAAAGGGTTATGCAATCTTTAACTGACCAGCATGACCAGTACTTGCAGCAAGTTGCATTTAAGTTATTATTGCTCTAGCTCAGTTCTGTATGTCAGGAAATATATTTTTTTCGTACTGTAGTCTTTAAGGTTTATCATTTCATCTACTTCATGCCTTGAAATGGAAATGTTTACTTGTTAATTCTGTAATGGCAGTTATAACAAATTATTTTCCTTTAACTTTTGGCAGTACACTACATGCTCAGGTGCTTAAACATCAGGATAAGTTCAGATTGTGATATAGTGTAAACAGAAGTTTCAAATATTTTAAATAAATACGTTTATTATTTTTGGTAAATCCATTTAATTTAATTTACCCCCAAATAAAACATGAAGTAAAAAAAAAAAAAAAAAAAAAAAAGTGGTGAAACAAAAAATATTTTATTAGACATAGATTATGGTAAATATGTCTTACAATTTACAATCCTTGAGTTTTTAAAACTTTTAGAACAAATATATATGTAAATATACATGCAGCAATGCAATACAATGATGAAAGATATGTTATATATACAAAAGAAAAAGAAAAATCAAGCAGCATGAAAAGGAAAGATATACATAGTGATCTATCACAGGTACTTATAAAGGTGCAGTATATATTTTCAATTATTTTATGAGCTATGAAAATAAGTATCATATTCAAAAGAAAATGAAATGTGCAAAAAAAAAAAAAAAAAAAGACAAATATAAGGCAGCATTACTTGCAAAACTACAAACAATTTGGCGAAAAAACAAAACAAAAAATTAGATACAAGTTACATTATGCAATATTTACCAATTCATCTCGTTTTGTAAATGCTTCCTTTCTTTCCACTTCAGGAACCTCTGGCTCAGGTTCCAAAACAATGACTTGTAGCTCTGCTTGAATATCAAGTTTTTCCTTAAGTAAAATAAAATCATGTAGTACACAGGAAGCTGTAATGACTATTCTGGAGGGAGACTTGAATTCCTCCTCGCTGTATAGGGGCACAATGTTCTCTGCGTATGCACCAACTCTGACTGGATTCCGGACCCTTTGTCGTCTCTGTGCTGATTCCTCTGCTCCCCCTAGATAATTTGCTAAGGCAACTATTAAAGCTGCGTCTAAAATAGGATCGTCTAATTCATCTAAATGGACAGCAACTCCCGCAACACGCCTAGCAGGTCGGCCATGTTCGCGTGGCGAAACCGTTCACTCTGACCGTTTTGGGCCTGTGCAAGGCGCACCGTGCGGAAAGGCTCAAGTGAACGCACGGAAGGTGTTCACTCAACAGAGTTTCAACCACGAGTGATACTTTTCAGATTCGACAGACGAAATATCAATGAAACGGCGGGGGTAGCCATGGAACCTGTAATATGTGGGGTGGGTCTTCATGCATGGTGTTGGTGAATTCGAACGTACCCGAACACGTTGCGTAATAGTTTGGTTAAACACAATGCGACTAGCGGTGCTCTGGGGACTTCTCCCGGTATTTGTACTATACCCTGTAAGTTTTACATAGGTGAGACCGGTTAAGCTTTTGAGAAAAGAATAGGTGAACTTAAACGTGACGTTAGATATGGCAGAGATTCAAATACGTGTTTCGTTCTTTTGCGTGATGAAGGTCACCATCTTAACTGGAAAAACGCTAAATTAATTCATCAATCAGCTAATTCGTACGAAAGGAAAATGTTAGAATCTCTATTAATTACAAAAATGCTTAAGTTTAACTTGAGTGCTGGTCAATGGTGCTTGGATGACCTTACCTCCTCGTTAGTTAGCAAAGCTTTCCCTAGATTCTTTGACCTTGACCCTCGTCCTGAGACCTGATTCAGCTCTTGTTCGTTCTGTCTCTCAACCACTATATATTCTTGTCAAAACTCTCTCCTTGTATCCATTTTGGTTTATCATTCGACTGAAGACGAACTCGTGAAGGGTTCGAAACGTTACGATTCAATTTCATTTCTTACTGTGGCTGTTTTCCTTTCATATTTGTGTACACATTACTGTGTTTGTGTTTGTGTCATATATACATATATTTGAATACAAATATATATGCATATATATTTATAAACATATACACATGTATATTTATATATATGCATATATAGATTTACATATATATACATACATACATACACATACATACATATATATGTATGTACACATTTATAAACATAGAAATATATACATATATATAATATTATATGTATATGCATGTATGTATATGCATATATATATATATATATATATATATATAAGCGTGTGTATATGTACATATGTATATATTTGTATGCATGTATATATATAAATAAATGTATAAATGTATATATATTTGTATGTATGTATATATATTTGTATGTATGTATGTATATATGTATAAATATTTGTATGTATGTATATATATTTGTATGTATGTATATATATTTGTATGTATGTATATATATTTGTATGTATGTATATATATTTGTATGTATGTATGTATATATATTTGTATGTATGTATGTATATATATTTGTATGTATGTATATATGTAAATATACATGCAGCAATGCAATACAATGATGAAAGATATGTTATATATACAAAAGAAAAAGAAAAATCAAGCAGCATGAAAAGGAAAGATATACATAGTGATCTATCACAGGTACTTATAAAGGTGCAGTATATATTTTCAATTATTTTATGAGCTATGAAAATAAGTATCATATTCAAAAGAAAATGAAATGTGCAAAAAAAAAAAAAAAGACAAATATAAGGCAGCATTACTTGCAAAACTACAAACAATTTGGCGAAAAAACAAAACAAAAAATTAGATACAAGTTACATTATGCAATATTTACCAATTCATCTCGTTTTGTAAATGCTTCCTTTCTTTCCACTTCAGGAACCTCTGGCTCAGGTTCCAAAACAATGACTTGTAGCTCTGCTTGAATATCAAGTTTTTCCTTAAGTAAAATAAAATCATGTAGTACACAGGAAGCTGTAATGACTATTCTGGAGGGAGACTTGAATTCCTCCTCGCTGTATAGGGCACAATGTTCTCTGCGTATGCACCAACTCTGACTGGATTCCGGACCCTTTGTCGTCTCTGTGCTGATTCCTCTGCTCCCCCTAGATAATTTGCTAAGGCAACTATTAAAGCTGCGTCTAAAATAGGATCGTCTAATTCATCTAAATGGACAGCAACTCCCGCAACACGCCTAGCAGGTCGGCCATGTTCGCGTGGCGAAACCGTTCACTCTGACCGTTTTGGGCCTGTGCAAGGCGCACCGTGCGGAAAGGCTCAAGTGAACGCACGGAAGGTGTTCACTCAACAGAGTTTCAACCACGAGTGATACTTTTCAGATTCGACAGACGAAATATCAATGAAACGGCGGGGGTAGCCATGGAACCTGTAATATGTGGGGTGGGTCTTCATGCATGGTGTTGGTGAATTCGAACGTACCCGAACACGTTGCGTAATAGTTTGGTTAAACACAATGCGACTAGCGGTGCTCTGGGGACTTCTCCCGGTATTTGTACTATACCCTGTAAGTTTTACATAGGTGAGACCGGTTAAGCTTTTGAGAAAAGAATAGGTGAACTTAAAC
>NC_061820.1:18550664-18558118 GCF_019202785.1 Penaeus chinensis
TCCATCTTTCTTTTTTATCCATCATTGGCACAAGTTAAAATTATTTTTTGGCGGGAAAATGTGGCTGTTGCTTGGTTACTGATCTCGTATATCATATTTTTCAAGAATATACCTCAAAATGAAAAGGAACTAACATAGCAAGGAACTAATAAATTGGTTGACACTAGCACCCTGCGTCTACTACACAGAAGTGTAATCCTGTTCGATCGCGTGGAAGGGGCCTCAAAGGCTTCACTATGTATATTTCATAACTAGTACATTCATACTGAAATTCACCCATTCATGTAAAAAAATATTGACAACACTTGAGATAAGCAAAACCAGGTCAAATGACGACCTTTCTCCAGTAGATGTTCTCAAGAAGCACCATTGCTAGATGTAATGAGTGAAATACTTGACAGTATGTATAAATTTCAGGATCCGATTAAAGAAAATTTGCATCTAACAAATATGTCAATTTTTGCTATGTATCAAGATATCCTTGGCTGGAGCATGAGCTTGAGGAGTCAAAGTAACCGAATCATTTTCTGAAGCTATATCCTCCTAAGAGGATATAGCTTCAGAAAGGTAAATATTTTTACTAAATTTGCGGCCAAATTGTAGTCATCCACCTTCTTGGGAGTCGCTCTGAAAAAAGTTATATATAAATGTGTGTTTTAAGACATGAAAAGGCAAATAAAATTCAAGCATTCCATTTTTATCACAAACGAGAGGCTTCTGAAAACCACCTTGCTGTTACAGGTCTTTATGGGATAATATCTTCAACTCTCTTGTGATACTATTTGACATATATATACTCTGTGCATAGAAAAACACACATATGACACACGGAATTGCCTCGGCAATGAATGCCGGATCGCAAGAAACCCACCAACCCACGATATACTGTCGCACATTTCTAGCAAAAGAATTTGCCTTCAGCACCCTCTCCTGAAACCTTCCCGTCGAAGTATCTGACAACTATAATTTTCGTGACATTTTTTGTTTCGTCCACTAATGAAGAAATATAAATCTTATGTTATTTGCTTGTATTGCAAAATATCTTATTTTTACATCTGAATTATTGCATGTAGGTATTGTAATAGGTATTGTAAAAGGTTCTTCTGATCCATAAATCATCGTTCATAAATACACATTCATACAATTACTGTACTGGGTTGTCCCAAATAGTTACAACTCTTTGGCACAACACAGTACCATCATTAATATTTTATTTGCCAATTTTTGCGATTGCTGATGATAGCTATACATATTTTCGATTTCCATCTGTATCCAATTTTTTATGATGAACTTAAATGTAAATATAATAAAACTGTTGCACGATTTCATAAAAATTTATTTAAATATAAGTTGGTATGTATGGCTGCACAACTGGACTGATATAAACAGTAATCATATTAGACAGTGATTTCTCTTAATATCTGAACACCTTTAAGCACTAATAAACTTTTTTCTTTGATAACTTGACAAAGAAATATAGGTGTTATTTCAATCCCTGCTTCAAGAATACCTAGATGATTAGCTGCCTTGATTATTAAATTTCCTCAACTGAACAAATGATATACACAACTCCTTGCAGAACATTTTCATAGTCTCGGCTTTCTGTTGCCTCGTGACGAAACCCCAGCTTGGCGCACAGTAAGGGCGATGCATTTATGTTCCACTTTTCAAGCTGGAAGGTAAACCATCGTCCTCGCACTCGAACCAGAAAGAAGCCTTCCATACGGACTGGGAGCAACCTGGTCAATGAGTTCATTGAAGAGAATATATTACTAGTTGTATATCTCTATAACTATAATTCAAATCAATCTTTAAAGATTAGTCATTTGATAACAGTTAGTGTTAATCTACTGACAAGGGTGACATGCTCAAGATGCCAATTAGTTATAATAAGCAGAAGTTCAGTGTTATTCCTTAATCTAGATCAGATGCTTAACATGTATTGGCCTACCCTAGAGCATCCTCGTCGACTGGTATTTCAGGTGCAAGCGCTACACAGGCAGCTTCATCCTCGCCTTCTGAGCAATCTTTGATGCCATCACAGACACTGACACGAGGGATACAACTTTGAGCAGTGGACCTGTTCATAAAGATGTATGATGAAAGAAAAATATTTATAGCATATATATATATTATATATATATATATATATATATATATATATATATATATTATATATAATGTGTGTAATTTTACTGTTAAAAAGGAGGTTGGAGCAATTTTCAGTTCCTAATCTATTATAGGTTGCAAACAAATAGCAATAGCAACTTGTTTCAGGCAAAACCACTTTAAGTAGTATATGCACACCTAGATCCCATTAATGCAGTCAGCATAATCTTATTCCCTGTTACGAAAATTCCAACTTCTAAATAAAATCTTTATAATGAACAAAGCATAACTCCATGAAAAAGTGGTCGAGATACTAAACAAACCACTATTAAACCGAATGGTAACAAAATGTGCAGCCACCTCATATACTGCTTTAGACTGCTGACTGGTAGTGTACCATGCAATACTCTGACTACAGACAACAAGACAACTTATCAGTGATGTACAGGTTGGTCTTGGTAGACCTAGATTTCCACACCTAGATCTGCAGTACTGGTTAAGTGTTGTGTTCAGACCAGAAATGGACTAACAATTACCAAACGTACCAGTTTACTTTCATTAAGGTTTCCTTACAGCAGAGGCATCCACAGTGCATACCAGCTATTTAGCACTTAAAATTCCAATGGATGTATTATGTATGTATGTATTTCATGCTGGATGTTCAAAGTTGTGGGAAAATCAAATGCTTTCAAAGTCACTGAAGCCACTCCAAAGCTTGCAGCCTCCCAAGCAACAAGCTCAACTAAAGAGAAAGTGGAAGACCCAGACCTAAAAATTAAGAGTACAAAATAGAATGCTTTGTCTTGTGTCCTGCTTCAAGTAAACCTCCTTTGCTAGCTCAAAGAAAGGTACCTATTTGTCAGGAAGGTGACAGAAATGAGCCGGGTTAAGAGAGAACTGAATTATGGGCTCTAACATATTGGATATCATTATTGTGATCCAAAGGAAATTAACATAAGACATAAGTATCATTCCATTGTGTAATGCAACCAGCAGAAACTAGAGGTTTAATTACATAGGATACGGCAACCATTCCTTGCACTTGACTACCTGGAAATACCTACTTTTTTTTTTTTTTTACCAATAATTGCCATTTTTTAGGCCGTAACGGAAAAGGCAGCCAAGGTTCACTTGTTGAAGGGCACCAGATCCCTCTCATAGCAAGACGTTTCCAGTGCCCATTATTTTGACTGTGGTTGTGTGATTAAAAAGAAAGAATGGCTTCCTGGACCTCTCATGTTACTACTTCTGAACAAGAGTAATGTAATTTATTGTTGATCAGACTGTCATGTGGAAGAATGATGTAGTTAAACAGTTCAGCTTGTACTGCATGCCATAATAGCTCCAGGGACTGACAATGCTGACCAGCTTGTGAATAACCTTGTAAGTGCCATAAATCAGGCAGCTTCACAGACTATCTAGATCCCAGCAGTCATGATAATGATATTTGGGATGTCAAGCACAGTATGTACTAAAAATGATTTCAGGGGTAAAAAACCTCTGAAGTAAGGGAGAAGCGTTTATAATGTAGCAAGACTGAAAAAAAATCTCCATTTGGTAGCCCTATATCACAAATACTTTTGCGCACAGAAAGACAAGCCATAATGTCATTTTTAGCCATTCAGATGCAGATCCCCAAGGATTTTTTTTATGGAAAGGTAGGCTCTCTATTTTAGTTGCTATAATTCATATTTATCAAATTAAACTCCATATTTTTGACTGGGATAATTGTAAAAGCAGAGGTGCTCGGTGCATCTGAGTATCTCTTTCTTATTAGTTATAGATACATTACATAAATTTATTAAAGTTATGACTATAGTCTGTCCACTTAACGGTGATTGGTCAGTGGAACTCTACAAGTCATAAATTTAAAGTTCTAATAATTGTAGATTTACATTTGTAAATTTCTTGATCTAAAAGACTGATAGAGGTTAAATTCTTTATCTAAAGGAAAATCCTACAAAAAATATCAAGAAAATCAAAGTTAGTTAATGCAGTGATGTGCAACGTCCGAAGTAATCACAGACATGCAGGTATTCTCAATGTACAAGATTACTAAGATTAAAAGATAATGTCAATTGAACCAACTCGTTTTGTAAATATTTTTTTTTTAATAATAGGTTTCTCTATTCTATATACAGTAATTATCCTTTCTTCTACCATTATAAATTTGTGTACGGCTTTGTTTCACGTATTGCTGTGTAAATAAATGACTTACGCGGTATATCTACTGCTTTCATCTGGCACAAACGCATTTATGCCTGTTCGGCTCAATTTTATAATTTTCAGAACCAAAGACAAGAAACTTGAGTGCCAGGCTTCCCCACCCTAAGGTAATAACGACACGGCTTAATCACGATCAACTATTAGTAGTAGTAGTAATAATAAAGTTAAAATAACAGGAGTAGTAATGAGTACAGCAGAAATGATGGCATGCTCGTAGATATTTTTATTAAGTTCTGTTAATTTAAACTTTCATCTATAACATGCCCTATGATGATGATGAGTGCGCATTAACGTTAACATATTTATGCTTACGTTATAAATAAAAATTCAATTTTACAAATTTTAACATCTTTGGGGCAACGGGTTTTGTGCATCTCAAATGATCATGGTGACAGTTAAAAATGAAATGTGTGATATTACTGATCATCATCGTGCTCATTCTCATCATCACTGTCATGACAATTATTATTATTACCAGCATTATCATGATACTGATAATATATAATTTTCATCAACATTTGATTTAAGTCATCTACAGCCGTCACTGCTGGGCCGTAAGCCTGTGTCGATAAACTTGGCCAGCCAAGGTCTCAGCGACGATCAGTCATTTCTGCCTGGGCGACTCTTGCTGACTCCCATCGACCAATCATAGCTAAGCTTTGTGTCAGACTTCAGCGAACAAACTATAGATATTCAAAATAGAGTGAATTGTTGTTGACAGGAAATTTTTAAAGCAATTTCATTTAACCCTATATCCCAGTAATTACTGTTTTATTTGTAGGATACACGGCAATAACCTTGCGAAAAATAGTTCACATACTTGTAACATCTGAAGAACTCGGTCATGGGAGTACAACCGCATACCGATTCGTCTTCCTGATCATCACAGTCGATGTTACCATCACACAGTTTTCCAGGGCTATCCCGCCACAACAACTAAAAAATGATTTCATAATTAACAAATATTGTTCATGGAAAAAAGGAAAGTAATCGAGAAATATTAGAAACAAGAAATCAAGATTACGTAGAAATTACAGGTTTAATAAACCCAAAACCAGTTTCACCTTACCATAGATACAGATATAGATAGTTATGGACATATATAGATACAGATAGGTAGAGGTAGATTCAGTAATTCAGTTAACAGTATTTATCCAAATTTTGTACTGTTCAAAATCAAACATTAAATCAAATCTTTGTAACTTGTGGCTGAAGTAAGCCTAACCTGATGGAGACAATTACCTCGCGGCCCACACAGACCAAACTCCAAACATTAGGCTTGCTTGAGTGGAGACTCCTGGGTGTGTGGCTTGTAGCTCCGGTCCACAGGAATACCCATGTGGTATCATGATTCCTTGCCTCCTCTTTACAGTGTTATAGCAAATATACTTTTCTTTTTTCAAGAAAGTTTGCTTTTTTGTTAGTTTTTACCATCTTCCTAGGTCTAGCTTGTTTTGTTTGTTATGCTGTAACAAGACGGTTATATACCATTTTCCTTGAACAGATCCATATTATTTGTTGGTAGTATACAACTCTGAGCAGTTAGAATAGCATTAACAAGATTTTTTGGTGCATTTTCAAAATATTTTTGTATTATTCAATCACTAAAAAACAATTGTCTGAATGCCATGGGCTGGATTCACTAACGCACTTTAGACGATTGTAAACAGACAACGGTGGTATTCACTAACTTGTCATCGGAGTTACCATGGTAAGTTTTAGTGGTCGGAGCACTGGTAAGTCGGCTGGTAATTTCAGGAAAGGCAATATCATCACATGTTATCTTATCCAAAATTAATATTTATGCAATTCTTGTTATCACTGATATGGTTTGTATGATAGCAAACACATGCACCGACAGGGACATGGAGAAAAAAATGTAAATTTCACATGAAAGCAGCAAGAATAAAATACACACAAATCCTCGTTACATTATAGGTAGACGTAGGCCTTTATTTGAGTGCAGATTACATAGAATCGACAAATCAATTAACTCAAAGAATTATTCTTCTGACATAATTATCAAAAATTCTTTTGAAAAAAAAAAAAAAAAAAAAGGACAACAAAATCCCGAAACACGTGGGCAGGAATGAGACTGAAATATTTTCTTTGGTGACAGGCGGCGATTAACAAAAAAAAAATGTTGGACTGATTCTTTGTTGGACTGATTCTTTGTTTGACAATGATAAGAAATAAATAAAAAACTAATCGGACTGTTTTTAGTGTCCGGGATACAGTGATATATTAATGCGCGTTTGTATTGGTTGCTATTAATACGATAGATATCCAAGGTTTATCAACATCACAGATCATGGATATAATTATACAAATATGCTCAGGATCTCATCCCATGATTGATTATACAGGAAATGGAATGATGCAAAACATCTTTGAAATCACAAATTGTTGCTGCACAAAGTTATAGACCAAAACAGAAAGTATATGGTGTCTGACCAAGGAAATCAGTCTTTTACCAACTTGATACAGCATAACAAATGCCAACTACAGACATAAGAAAATGGCACTTCATCAAACAATACTTGTGCAGAAAAAGACAACACTGCATAGAGGAGGTAAAGAATCTTGATACTTTCCACGTTCCACGAGTGTCCGTGTGGGCTCCCTTCAAGCCAAACACCACTCAGCTTATTGCCGGTATTTTGGTCCATGTGCAGACGGCGAGGCACTAAGATCCAATGGGTAACTAATACTGCTGTGACTGTTAGCTTTCAATGAAGAGGGCAACAACATATACCACCAATTTTTTCATGATTTTTACATTAAACAAATACCAAAGGCAAATATGACCACTGTACTGAAGTGATGCCTAACATCTTTGTGACCTTTGAAAAGAAAAACAAGGCATGACGATAAAAAGTCTGGAAATGTGTGTATAAAATCATTAAGAAAGGGATTAATGGATTTTCTTACACGAGCACAAGTGCAACTGATCTCGTCAGTCCCATTTACACAGTCTTCTAAGCCATCACACACACGGTTTCGTGGAATACATACACCATCCTGGCATGGCAATCCCCCATCATCACACTCTGAATGGTAGATTTGAAAGTATTAGCAGATGTAATGATAATAGTCAACGAATTTGGTACCGAGTTCTA
>NC_061820.1:18558218-18563218 GCF_019202785.1 Penaeus chinensis
CCTAATAATTGTCAAAATCATCATTGAAATCGAAAAAACGTCACTTTTGAGTAAACTTTCAAAAGGCTATATTTAGCTTGTTTTTGCCGCTTTTTCGACTTACGGGATTTTTTTCTTTTTCCCTTTTTTTTAATTACAAATGGACATTATTATTGTTGTTATCATCATTATTAGCCTCGTTATCATCATTATCATCATTCATTATCATCATCATTATCATCATTATTGATATTATTATCATCATTATCATCATTATTATCCTTATTCTTGTAATTATTGTCACCATATATATTTTTTTGTTATTTATTTTTTCATATTTATTATAATTATTATTATTTTCATTGTTATTGTAATTATTGCGGCCATATATATTTTTTTGTTAATAATACAAATAAGAGAAATAATAAAAGAATATAAAAATAATAATTATAATAATAATAAAGAAAATAAAACTTTCAATTTTTTATAATCATTATAAATATTATCAATATTATTTTAACTATTAAAATTTTTATATTTGCTTTTTGCATTTATCCTCTTAATAGAAATATTATTAATAATAATAACAATTATAAATACAGCAATAAGAAAAATAACAACATTATAATATTATTAAAATCATTATTTACAGTATTATCGTTATTATTGCAGTTATTACAGTTGTATTTTTTTTACACTTATACTAATAATAAAAATATTAAAAATAATAATAACAATTATAATAATAATAATAACAATTATAATAATAATAGTAATAATAACAATTATAATAATACTAATAACAATTATAATAATACTAATAACAATTATAATAATAATAATAACAATTATAATAATAATAATAACAATTATAATAATAATAATAACAATTATAATAATAATAATAACAATTATAATAATAATAATAACAATCATAATAATAATAATAACAATAATAACTATATTATGATAATTATCGTTAGTGTTATTTTCAATATTTTTTCTATTTTTTAATAATTAGTTATAATATATTTTTTTGCAATAATAATAATAATAATAATAATAATAATAATAGTAGTAGTAGTAGTAGTAGTAGTAGTAGTAGTAGTAGTAGTAGTAGTAGTAGTAGTAGTAGTAGTAGTAGTAGTAATAATAATAATAATAATAATAATAATAGTTTTAGTGAATTTCCCTGGCTTCAGGAGGGTCCTCCCGCAGGCTCCCGGGCCGCCTGTTCCCCTGACGATTACGGTTATCTATAGAGAATCTACGGACTTTTCTGCCCTGAAAGATGACGTGGTTTTCCTGTTTTCCTGTGTTTATATTGTTGTTTTTTTATTAGAATAAACCTGTGTTTTTATACCCTTTTGATTTACCTTTCTCACTCGTCCGTGATCTACATCTACATCTACACTACTTCTACTATACGTAACACTACTCGTACACTACATACCTTATGTTCCATACTTACCTTGCCTTATTCTTGCCCTTTTCCTTCGACTAATTCACCTTAGCTCTGTTTCTCTCTTCGTGTTTCCCTCACGGATCCCTTTTTTCACGTTTTCATACTTTCCTGTCATTCATTTCTTCTACGTGCCGATTTTTGTATAGTTTTATTGTTCTTTTTATTTTATGTATTTTAAAACTTATTTTTAACTCGCCATACACTATTTAATAAATAAAACGAAATGTATTATGGGTAAAACCTCACCAAGCGCGGGAAGCACCAGTAAAAAAGGTCAAGCCAGGTCGGTCAGAGAGAGAAAGAGGTTTTTATCTTGTGTGGTGACAGATCGTTGGATTTTTAGCTGGCTGACTGGTGCTTCTCGAGGTGTGGCGGATTGCCTCTGTATCAAGTAAGTGTATGGAGTGTTACGTGTATATTGGTTATGTTCAGAAAGATTAGTGCGTAATAAATGTATAATATAGATGCTCTTTTTATGTTGCCTTTTTAGTCAGCCAGTGATGATGTTATTTCATTGTCTTTTAATGTGACTACGGGATCACTTTCAGTATCCTTTCAGTATCACCTGAGAGTCATCACCCAAATACGCCAAACCCATTGGAGATTACCTGTAATTGGATAATACGCTACCAAATTACATCTCTAACTCTACGGAGTTTTGATTATTCACTACAATAATAATGTCAGACCGCCAGTGCTGATAACCAAAGTGGGCGTGTCAACGTTGACAGCCGCCACGAACAATATCAGAATCCCTGTGACATCGGGTCCAGTGACGCAACCAGCCCCCCAGGTGCATCTAGCACAGCAACCGGAGGGACTGTGCTGAGAAGTGGAACAAAGCTAAGATCAAATGTTTGAAATGGTTAAAAGTGCTTTTAAGTTTAAGACTACCATCTGTAATGAAATCCACAATCATAAAGCTATATGTTTATGTGAATCTATCATTTGTAATATTAGAGGATATAACAGCATGAGGTACAGATTGCCTAATAGAGCACTACTCACTTATGGATAAACGCACAATCAAATTTATATCATGGAATACGCGTAGTATAAAACCTAGGCTGAATGACCTAGAGTTTTATATCCGTAAATATAATACTGATGTTATTTGCGTGCAAGAACCTTTTACTGCTGCTGCTAAGATGAAAATAACACCTGCAATTCAGGGATATTATTCACATGTGAATACAGCCATGACTGGATTATTGACATATGTGAAGGTAACACTGCCGCATAAATTAGTAAAAAAATTCCGAGAACATTGATGTTCAATTTCATCATTTAAAAATTCAGACTGCCACTGGCTATTTTTCACTGTATAATGTATATGCCAGATACTCCAAATTTCTGGCTAGTTCTCTCCCCAATTTTCACAACCAAAGCACGTTATGTATGGGCGACTTCAATTCAAGGCAGAGACTCATTTGGGAGGTGGCAGATTAGACTATGTATTTGGCAAAAAAATAGTTCATGGTAATGTCTGTACTTCACTGGTGCGAGAGTTAGTTAGTGACCACTTTGCAATACGAACAGATTATACGGTAGACAGCGATTCAGCCCCTAGATCACCTAGGCTTCGAATAATTATCCCACCGGGCCTGGAGCATCACTTCAAGGCACAGGATCTAATCAAAATTGTCACTGACTACTATGACACATGGGTCTGTTCACGAAAACTCTCAAAGAAAAAGAGGCCCCAGACCTCCCATGCACCGAGGTGGATCAATGACCCAATTCTGGCCAAGGAATATTAACGGTTTCAGGAGCTTGCTAATTGCTATAAAGATAATAAGACGACAGATAATCTTCTGCAGTTTCTGAAAGCCACCAAGGAATTCAGAGAATTAAAAACTCGTAGTAAATATGGGGAACAATTCCTACAAAGTATCAATAGTCAAACTTCTATAGCTGACGTATGGAGAAAAAAATAATAGACTGACAGGTAAAGCCCTCACAACACCGCAGTTCCACAGTCCACCGGAACAGGCTAAAATGCTGCTAGAGCAGTGGGAAGGAAATTCTCAAGTACACTCACTTCCACAAGGGATAAAAAATCAGCTCAACAAGTCGAAAATAGATAGAAATTTCAATATAGTAATAGCATGTGCTGCTATTGACCCGTCCAACTTTGTCGAAATAACCGAGTGGGAACTGAGCAATGCCCTTCTGAAAGGTAAGGCAACCGCCCCTGGCGAGGACGGCATTACTTACAGCGTCCTTCGCCACATTGCTCAGGTACCAGGCAACCCACTTTTACATCTGTATAGACTCAGCCTATCACAAGGAATCCTCCCAAGCTCCTGGACTAAAAGCTTAATCATTCCTATACCCAAACCCAATACTGATAAATACAGACCCATTTCCTTGACTTCCTGTCTGTGCAAAGTACTTGAGAGAATAATTCTGAACAGGCTCATGTATCGCATAAATGCTGAGTTATCCCCCAGAATGTATGGATTTCTCCTAAGGCGTAGCAGTCAGCACTGTTTTGCAGAGTACTTAACAAACTCAAACCCAGGTATGCAAACCGTATTTCTTGATCTTAAATCTGCTTTAGATATTGCAAACAGGGAAATCATCATTGAGCAACTAGCTAGCTTTGGTATTCAGGGAAAACTGTTAACATGGATTCAAATGTATCTGTCGAATCGATCGGCTCAAGTTCTCTTCAGGGGCATTAAGAGTACTCATACAAAAGTATTTGAACTCGGCACACCTCAGGGAGGCGTACTTAGTCCCATGCTATTTAATATCCTAATGCATAGATTACTGGGCGATATACCACTTGCAGGCAATGACTCCATTATTTGCTATGCCGATGACATTTGTATTAAATCCTCATCTGAGGAGAGAATGCAAGAGATTCTAGATATACTTTCTGCAAGGGCTACTGAGTGTGGCTTGATAATCTCATCTGAAAAAACCAAGGCACTTAACCCAAAGACAATCCCTCTGCCAAGGTTTCATATAAATGACGTTGAGCTAGATCTCTGCCATCAATACAAATACCTTGGGGTGATTGTTAATGATTCAGAGTTCATTAGAAACCTGAAGAAAAGGCTGTGGGAGCGGCTGAAGCCACTTAAGACACTTGTCGGCAAAGACCATGGTATTAATGTCAATATTGCGAGACTCTTTTACTTGTCATACATTAGGTCGGTCATAGATTACCATGCATTGCACCTAGTATTGTTCAAGAAATCAGAGTTGACTAGTCTAGAAAGTGTACAAAATGAAGCCATGAGGATCATTCTTGGTGCCCCTAGAACAACAAAGATTGTGAATATGAGAACAGAACTTAATTTGCCTTATGTTTATGAAAGAATATTATACATAAATACCACATTTAGTGTCAAATCAATTAGAGAACCCCTCCATTGTACAGAGTTCCAAAGACCACTAAAACACAGACTAGAAGAGCTAACTTTGAATAACAACACCGATTCATACTCAAATCCATGGTTACAAGTGGCCACCGAACTTAGCTCAGCTGAACATACCCAGAACTAAGACGCTACATGGACGTTCTGTACCACCGTGGAAAATGTCG